>NC_092207.1:83011277-83023641 GCF_043381705.1 Parasteatoda tepidariorum
TATTTACTCCTTTCACTTTAGTATATAAAACACACTATTATTTATTTATTTATTTCTGTTTAACTCACTGAGCTCCCCCCCCCGTCACTGAGAGGGGAAAAAGATTATAATATGCCATTGAAAAATATAAATTGAATTCTATCTCGTAATAAATATTATTTTTAATACTGCTCCACTTTTTTTACTACTAATCTATAACTATTGTGAAATTCCAATTTATTTGTATTTTAAAATACTTTAATGAGCACTGTACATCTAATTAGATATTAATTCTGCATTTTAAATTTTGACACGAAAATTGAACTTGAAGAAAACTGGAAGTGGTAAGAAATTTTATGCTAGCAACAAAAGAAAAATAGTTTGTATAATGTTATAAATACTTTATGAAATACGAAAATAGTATTAATTCTGAATTCTAATTAAATAAAAGCTAAAAACGGGATAAAAACAGAAAAATTCTATTTTTAATTTTTTTTAATATAATATTTTCCATTTTTTGAATGATATATTTATAATAAAATGCATAGAACATCTGAATATACAGATTTGAATGAATGGATCTTGCAAAAGTGAACTTTCATAAATTAAAGACAGTCATCTATATTAATAGAAAACAATTTAAAGAGAAGCAATTATAGTCTGTAATAGCAATTATAGGCTGTAAGATAAATTATTCCGTAAATATCTTTTATAAAAGAAGTATAGAATGATATGAAATTAATTATCCACAAATGCTTCGTACGAAAATTATACATAAAAGAAACTGAATCATGGATATAAATTTATTACATTAAAATAAAATGTTAAAACTTTAATATGAGATCTGAAAAAATTCTAAAGCTCTTTACTGATATAATATATCACCATATGCTTTGACAAAGATTCTAGCATGGAATCAGATTTTCTTAATATTCCATAATCATCCACATTTAACACTTTCAATATTAAAAAAATTGTTTTGACAAAAACTTTTTATGAGTAGTATTTTATTTAAAAACGCTGAAAAACAACTAATGTAAATGGAAAGTGTATATAACACATTCTAAACAAAAGTATTTTATAAATAAAAACAACAAACTATATTAACTAACCAAAAAGTAAAACAGCGTCTTCTTCAGAAATACCGTCGTTAACTAAATGTTGTTTTAATTCTACTTAATTCAAAATATTAAGTGGCAAATATTTAATATTCTCCTGAAAAAAATTAAACGTAAAATAAAAGCGTAGACATAATCTATTTCGCAGAACAAAACAATTTTATTGTTTAATGGTTATTGCAATTACATAAATTTTCAGGCTTGTGTACTCAAAATAGGCTTATAAACCTTCGTCAAGTAGAAGAGGACAGATAGCACAATAGGAGAGAGAATAAACTTGTAAACAATTTTATTTAGATTCACATTTATCACATATTAATCACATTTTCGTATGCATAAAACATAATATTTACTGACGGTTTTAAAAATTAAAATGTTACGTAAATCCTTTGCTAATATTGTCGGTTTAGTACATAAAACTTTTAAATAATTATCGAATTGTTGAAAATTTCTGATGTGCCTACATAAAGTTATTTTTACACAATAAAAAATTATTTGCAATTTTCATAATATTCGATGCTTTCCTGCTTTCACTCCCTGGAAAAATTTCTACTTTGCTTTTGGATTTTGTTTCATGTGTTTTGTTGAATAAAATTTCAGATCCTAAAAGAATAAAGCTACGCAAGAATAAAATCTATCCTATAAATTCATTCTATTCTAATCTATTCTTACAAATCCATCCTATTCTGAGTAAGTTTGATTAACTTGCGCAGGTGCTCTTTTCAATTTTCAGAATCTATTTGGATTTCATTAATCCGTTTTGTTGTAAACAAATATCACGAAGGAAAAAAATATCGCAAAATAGATTGAGCTGTTCAAAACGTTGGCAGTAATTGAAAGTATAGAAGTACTGACACAACTAAAAAGTAAGTTAACATTTTTAATGTTTAAATATTTGAATCACCTGTTTCCATTCACCATCCATGTGTCTTTTTAGCATGTACTGCACCATGTATTTAAATTAAGTATGCACGAATAAGCTTCAACCAGAAAATGTTTTTACATTTAAAAGAAAACGTAAGGTAACTTGCAATACTGATTGTCAAATGATTAAACAAATTCGACCCTTTTTGGTAAATGTTAAATTTGATTTATTGTAAGCTGAATTGTGAAAAATTTAATAAAAACTCAAAGCAATAAAAATGGAGCTTTTGCATACGTTAAGTTAACTATTTTATCTCCTAGGGATACTCATTTATAAGACAATTTTCACCCATGCTTTGTGCCGTTCAAAGAATAATTGTTGAGGGGAAACCTAACCCTATGCAAAATCTCTAAACAAATGTGTGTAACGCTTAATACTAACTGAAAACCAGAATTTCAAAACTAATTTTTGCAATGACGGTGCAAACAATTTTTGCATAATCTTATAATTTTAATATTTACACATTTTATAATTTTAACACTTAATTACCCGGATTATTCATAATTCTAAATCAAAAATTTGCACTAATTTTTAAAATTTTAACCAAATATATAAAGCTTAAATACGTTTTTTGTCACTTTGTTAAAAATAAGACAGATGAAATATTCCTTTTGAATTTTTAAACTAATTCTTTAACAGTTGAAATTTTACGAAAGCAAATTAAATCCCTGCCAATTAATATCTATTCGAGATAAAGCATTAAATAAAAGCTTTAGTAGCTATTTTAGTAGCTATTAAAGATTTTAGTAGCTATTTTCGAATAATTTGTAATTAAGAGTGTAATATTTAGAATGAATTTTCTGCAAAATATTTCTTAAACTAGTTTCATAATCTGGTAAATTTTATGCTAGACTATAGTTTTACCTAATATTTCTCTTGTTTTAATAAATTGTTATTTTATTATTATTTTTTTTATTATTATTTTTTCCCTCAGTTGTTTGTTATTTTTTAATTTATTTTTTCTTCTCCTTTTTTTCATATGTCTGTAATTTTCCTTTGCTTTATCTTCATTTTGAACTTATTTTATGAGTTCTATTTACTTGCAGCTTACGCGCAATAAATGAGTTTGAATGAAAGTTTTTCTTAATTTTCTTCTTGTTTTTTTGCATTTATTTATTTTGCTGTATATATATATGTGTTGCCGGCAAAGTATGAAATCCAGCATTGTATAGAATGACTAGGCATTGTATAGAATGACTAGGCATTGTATAGAATGCCTAAAATTAGCCGGCAAAGTATGAAATGATTTATATTTCACACATTTCCTAGGCATTCTGTAGATAGCCAAATGAGAAACCGGCAAAGTATAAAATACATCTCCTATTCGTTTCAAATGTCACTTGGCAAGGCTCGTGACTTTTAATGCGTGGCTCCTAACTTTTGACTAATAACAAAAATTATTTTTTTATTGTGCAGCATGGAAATGGAGGAATTTAATGAAATTTACATGGAAAAATTTAATGAAATGTAATTCAAAATGTCATTCAAGCCTGCAATGTTGCAACAAGTAGGTTAATTTCATATTTTTTGTATGAAAATTTTGTTTCCCTTAATAAGGAAGGCTTCAATTTTGTTTTGCATGACTTTTCAATTTTCTTTCCACATTTTGAATAAATGTTTTTCATTGGCACTCTCAGTATTTTTTAAGAATAAAATTTTTTTTTTGAGAAATGCTTGTTACTGTGAATGAGCAAAATCGGTAGTTTTACATTTATTCGATATTTTAATACTTACTGATGATAGATTAAAAGAAACATCAGTGTAGGGTATACCGGGCAAATGTATACCAAGCAGTGGCACTTGACCTTAAAAAAAATCAGTGTAAGGTATACCGGGCAAGTGAATACCGGGCATTGGCACTTGACCTTACAAAAAGCATCAGTGTAAGGTAAACCGGGAAAAGGCACTGAACTAGAACTAGTATGACAGGACCCTTGGTAAATGTCCGAAATATATGCTAAGTCCAGTTAAGCGCCATTGCCCGTTATACATTCGCTCGGTATGCCTTACACTGATGTTTTTTTTAAGGTCAAGTGCCATTGCCCGGTATACATTTGCCCGGTATACCTTACACTGATGGTTTTTTAAGGTTAAGTGCTACTGCCCGGTATACATTTGCCCGGTATACCCTACACTGATGTTTTTTTAAGGTCAAGGGTCACTGCCCGGTATACATTTGCCCGATACTCCAAACACTGATGTTTCGTTTAATCTATCATCAGTAAGTATTGAAATATCGAATAAATGTAATTATATCCTCGAATAAATTAATATCAAATTGGATGTAATAAATATTTCGGACATTCACCATAGCGACTATGTGATTGTCAACATTCACCGGTAAAAGTCAACAACCACCGATTTCGCTCATTCACAGTAACATGCACATCATTTACATAATAACCTCATCAGGACGTTTATTTCATACTTTGCCAAAATAGCATCCGGCATTGTAAAGAATGCCTAGGCAAAGTATGTAATACTTCTCACATTTCACACTTTGCCTAAAAACGTCAGGCATTCTATACAATGCTGGCGTCTCATACTTTGCCGGTAACATATTATATATATATATATATATATATTAAAAGATAGGTAATTCCTATCATAATAAAAAATAAAGAGGTTTGATTTAATGCAGATCTTAAGTTAACATAAATTTATGCTTTGGAAAAGTAGGAAATTTAGGGAGCATAAACATTTATAGATTAATGCCGAAGGAAAAAAAAAAAACTTTTTTGTGTTGCGAAGAAAACTGG
Source organism: Parasteatoda tepidariorum (assembly GCF_043381705.1). Taxonomy (NCBI): domain Eukaryota; kingdom Metazoa; phylum Arthropoda; class Arachnida; order Araneae; family Theridiidae; genus Parasteatoda; species Parasteatoda tepidariorum. The sequence goes on from NC_092207.1 coordinate 83,016,059, forward strand.
CGGAGACTCTGAAAATTAATTTAAACCACAACTACTTCATTCTTTAAGATTAATAGGGATCCTTTACTTTTTCTTGAAACTAGAAATAATTAGAGTCGCTTGACTAATTAGCTGAAACAAATATGTTCAAAAATTTTCTCGTGCGAACGAAAAGTGTTTAATTAATGTTACTTTTTTGTAATAATAACGCAAAAATAAAGTTATAATCAGTTATTAAAATTGTACTGGTGGCACAGAGACTCCGATTCTAATGAAATGAGAGAAAAAACTTCAAAATTTACAAATGGAACTTAGAGCTCTCCTTCTAAAAAAAGTAGTTCAAAATTTCCCCATCAGGTAGTGAAAGCAAATAAAAAAGAATTTTTCATTAATTTACACACTAGTGTGCGCAATTATGCACATTGACTGGGTGCAATATCAATAATTAGCATAAAATTTTAGCTGTACAGAGCTTTCTACTAACAAAAGTTTGAATTATTATTATGAATTTTTTTTGAGGGAATTTTTTTTTAACCCCATGATCTGTACAACAAATGTTTAAATTTTTATTTGAATCCATTTTAAGGAGCTGGAGCGTATGGAAACTTTTTAAAACCTCCAGTTAAATTCCCAAATTTTTCNTATCGGAAAGCATTAAGTACTTTATGTTCAAGAAATTTAGCCTCAAAAAAGTGCAAAAAAATGTTGGCAAAAGCCCCAGAAAAGGAATTACCTTGTGGAATTCCAATAATTTGTTTATAAAAATCTAAACCATTAAAAAGAACATTCTCAAAAAGATTAAACTTGCATAAATCTAACCAGTTAAACCTATCAATTTTTTCATCAAATAAATACTTGTCATAAATACCTTCACAAATCTCAATAATTTTTTCATGTGGTATGCTGGTATACAAATTTTCAAAATCAAAAGTGTTAATGCTGGAAATATCATTACTTTTAATAAAATCCAAAACTTCAACATTACTTTCAATAATAATATTTTTCTCTTTTTTAATTTTAAGCAAAATAATTTTTAAAAAACAAAAAAACCTTTTACTAATATCAGAATTATAACTATTAGTACCACATGCTATAAACCTAAATTTAATCGGATTTTTATGAAATTTAACTATTGGAAATAAATATGGAAATGTAATCCTATTTAATTTAAATTTTAATTTTTTACTAAATGCAATAATTCTTTTTTCAATAACTTTTTTATCTTCTTTTAACTTTAAATAGGTATTATTTGCATTATATTCCCCAATAATCAATTTTTTAAAAAAATATTTACACATAATACAGAAATTATTTGAAGCTTTATCTACAACAGTAACAATGAATTTATCCTTAAGATTTTTAATTTTTCTAGATAAATCATAATCAATAAAAGTACCTTTAGGAAATGAACTAAAACTGGTATTAAATAAATTAAATTTAACCCTTTCAATAATTTTAGCTTTCCACTCAGAAAAACCTTCAACAGGCCAATGATATTTTCTGGAAATTTTTGCAATAAAAAAATCTAGATCTTTTTTAATGGATAAAATAAAATCTTCTTTTTTCATCTTAACTCTGGTTCTAAATTTTGAACCCTTACTAAAAATGTTAATTAGATCCTGATCACCCACAATTTCCAAATTTCCGGTAATAACATGTCCATAATCATTATCAATAAATTTTGAAAAACCCTCCTCATTACAAGAGTGTGTGCGGCATTGGTCCTCGTTAAACTGTGCTACCGTAAAGTGCTCGACTTCGCGTGCTGGTCGTTGGGCTAGCGAAGCAGGGGTGCCATCCCCTCTGCTGAGGATCAAAATTGTGATGGCATGTCTTCGGATCATCCTCAGGGATGTTTCCCAGACCATCGCCAATAGCCCATTGTGCAGCTCTAGTGCGACGTAAATGAACTACAACAACATCTTTATTATCTTTATTATTACGCTATCTATTCTTCTACTTACAATAGTTTATAAGCCGCTTGCTGTTTTGAACACACAAGCCTATGTATGCAAATAAATTATCTGTTGGAAAATTTTTAAATTGTAGCTTGGGACATTAATAGAACGTGAATTTCAATACTTGTTTTTATCCGAGACTCAGTATGTTATAAACAAAATGTTCAAGTTGAAATCTGTATAGGCTGAAAGTCTTTTCCTTGTCTCTGATGAGGAAGTTTGAAGAATGGGGTACAAGCTTAGGCTCTGTCTACGTCGTTTGAACGGGTATTAACATATCAGTTAAAAATAGATCCTTAGAAAACGAGGCTCGGTGCTTGGCCAAGATTGAGTTGCGCATGCAGGGCTCTCGTGTCTGTGGTACTTCGGTACTTTTTTATTTGCGTCACACTATATCCGCAAAATGGGCTATCGGCAACTGTCTGGGAAACATCACCTAGGATGATCCGAATACAGCATACATACGTCACACCCCGTTTTACCGGGGCGACAGATTGATACACCATCCATCTGCAGATCGTAATTTTGACCTGAATCAGAGAAGATCAATCTCCAATCCAGCACCCTTAGAGGTATTGAGTTGTTATAGAAGCTTGGTGAATTTTGTGACTCCGACAGATTTAGCATGCACCTGTCACTATTTTGAACACGGGGAGTCTTCTTCCTGTGGGGATCGAACTCACAATCTCTCGATTCAACGCCCTACCAACCAAGATATTCCAGCCACGCCGTGGCTTTTGGGCATACACAATTGTTTTGGGCCGTGGAAAAATAACCCGTACATGTTGGACCCTTTCTAGTTCAATTCTGTATGTGATGGGGCTGTGGTTGCCCAATGGTTAGAAAATCGTAATTCTGTCCGGAAGTCTCGCGGTTCAATCATTATCTGCGCTAAGACTCAGCTTTTAGATGCTATATACGTGCTTGTAAAGTCAGTCAGTGGAATCAAAGATTCTGTGCTGTGTTGCTTAGCAGTACCACGAGTTCAAGGATCTGAAGAAATTTCCATTCTCTTCAGATCTATGTCTAAATCAAGTAAGTGGTCAAACAAATGAGATGCTCTCTGAAGAAGATCAAAGTTGTGACGGTATTTGTCTTTGGATCATCTTCCGGATTGTTTTTCAAATCATTGTCAATAGCCTATTGTGCAACTTTAGTGCAACATAAATAAAGTACTCACCTACCCCTTATGTGTTTTTTATGTTAGCTCTATTTTAATGAAGTGCCTATATGATATACGCTTGTAAGCGTTCGTCAAAATAATTAATTTGATAGCTAGCAAAAAAAGTTGCATTTATCTTATTTAGCGTTTTTCTGCTATTCCTCAGCAAGTGTTGAGTTTTTGCAGAGGCTTTCGGGCACGAACCTGCTGTATTTTCGGTTTCGAACTTATCATATTGAGCAGACCAACATCTTCAAGAAACTAAAATATCTGGCTGTAAAATTTCTATACAAATATTTGTAAACTAAGAGCGTTATCTTTTCAAAACAATATTTTTAAAAGATAGATCATTAGCAGTAATTTTAGAAAGAAGTATATTTTAAAAAAAAAGAAAGAGGTGAGTTTTCGAATGCTCTTTTTTTTAAAAACAAATTTCAACCAAGTTTTTGTTTTTGTTTTGTGAGGACGCTAGTCACCTTATTCATACCTTACATATCTTATTTTTTTTTCTCATTCTCATGTCAATTTTTGTTAGAAGTTGTTCAGTTTGTTATTCTTTTTTTATATAGTTTAATCTTTAGCACAAGATGTACGATTACAACATTACAAGAGAAAACTCATATCCAACTCCACTTGCAAATACAACTCTTTTACCTCTTATGTTCATGTCTTTGGCAACTCAAAAGAATGCACCGACAGTCCTTCAAACACCATCATCTCTGCATTCTGCTTACGACTTCATCATTGGTAAGAAAATTTTAAAATTATTTTTGCAGTGAACAATCACAATTGTTTACTAAAAAGTGATTTGATAACTTTCACTAGCCTTAAGAGTCCCTCTCACTCGATGCGCTAAATTCACGGATGCTAGTGCGAATCTGACTGGAGAGTTTTCATGTTTCCTAAATTTTTCGCTCATGGTGAGATCAGCCCCTTACACTATTGGAGTACAGGAAATAGACTGTGAATTCTCTTACCTATGTTTTAAAATTAATCTGGAATTCTTGACCTAGTGAGCAACGCAGCTCTAAATTCTGTGGTAGCGGTTAAGGTAGAAAGTCTTTAAATAGCACGTCACACAGGGGACTGATCGTAAGAGCACGCTTCTTTGTAGAACACCGAAGTCAAGCATCAGTGGCTGCGGACAGGTTTGGCTATGAAAGGCAAGCCATGACTACATTGTCAAAGATAATTTAACAATCTGATATCATTTTCGATTTCTTATGAACATGCGTATTGATTTAAAAAGGTTTCCGTAACGTGGTCAAATAAATGGTGTACAAAATAAAAGTTTAAATTAAAACTGTTGATTGCTGTTTTCCTCTTTTAGTAGGTGCAGGATCGGCGGGATCTACAGTGGCAGCTCGTTTATCCGAACTACCGTGCTGTAATGTGCTTTTACTAGAAGCAGGAAATGTAGGACCATTGTTAAATGATATACCTGGATATGCAAGAAATTACTATTTCGATGACATTAATTGGATGTACAAAACTACACCACAAGAAAACACAGCTCGGTTGCACGTAGATAGAGTAAGTAAGGGTTTTGTTTCTGTAACTTAAAAGTTTAGTGGAAGAACATTCAAGGTGTCTCAAAATTATTGCCACAAGTTTTAGTGTAGATATGGTAGATCATAAAGATTGAAAACTGTATAAAAAGCCATGAAAAGTGAAAAAGGAACAACAATGAAATCAGTAACAGAGGCATAAATCTTATAGAAGTCAGGAGAATGATCAATTGTAATCCTTATTTGGACATCATGAGTACAAATGATGTAAAAGATTAATACAGTTCAGAATTTTACAACAGATGCATGCTCAATTATATGAAATACATGCTGAATACCAAAGGAGCGTCCCGCAGTGGACCCGTCGTAAAGACTCTGTTCAAGCATCACAGGCTGCGGTCAGTAAGCAGGTGGGTGGCCACTTTGATCAGTCTGCTTAGGGACCGAAGCTGCGAGGCATCGGTCCTATTTAAACTTTTCTACCGTAAAGTGCTCAACTTAGCGCACAGGTCGCAATGGTCGCGTGCAGGACTCTCTGCAGAGGATCGAAATTGCGATGGCATGTCTTCGGATCATCCTCAAAGATGTTTCCCAGACAGTCGCCAATAGCCCGTTGAGCAGCTCTAGTGCGACGCAAATGAACTACTGAACAGAACAGATCCTAAAACTGAAAAAAATTGGAGTAAAATTTGGAAACTGATAGTTGGAAACTTGCTGTTTTCCCTTTCCAATTTAATATTCCTATAGTTCCCACGTAGAGATTCTCTAACAGAAATATTTCTTTTAAATAATTGGAAAAGGGTAAAAGAGCGTTTTTTAAATATCCACTTAGAAATTTTACTTCCAGTTTTTCAGTTTTTGAGAGGAGGCTGGAAGGAAGTGGTGTAGAAGTAGCGTGTAAAAGGTATGTTTCTCAGTGGTTGAAAAGCTTTTACGGGTAAATCCTTTAAAGATACGACGTTTACTTTATATACATATATGCTAACTTATGAGATTTAAACCAAAAAAGAACAAACATCATAAGTTATAGAAGGACATCACGAAAATACACCCACGCTTACGGAGGGAAGGATTTGAACCCGATACTTGCACGCTTCAAAGCGTTAGGAGAAAGGACTATAACCCTCGGTGAAAGTGCTGACAGATTCCAGCGGCTCTACAAACAATATTAAAAGTATATTGGGAATATTTTCTGCTCATTTGAATGACAGTATATTAATTTTGTTTATTTTTGTCTCTATTTTAAGAAACCATTCTCTGAGTTTTACGAACTTAACCTCGTAATAATTCATTATTGTCTTACACACAAAAAAGAAATTTTTTTTTGTATCCTTTAAAGAGTGTAAATTGGCCCAGTGGAAAAGGTCTTGGTGGCTCAAGTCTTTTAAACGCCATGCTGTATATTAGAGGAAATAAGAAGAACTACGATGATTGGGCGGAGGACGGAGCAAAAGGATGGAGTTACGAGGAAGTACTTCCGTATTTTCTGAAGCTTGAAGATGAGCGGGATTCTCGATATTACGAACCTGGTATCACTCAATTTATTTAATTGCTTTGCAAGAAATAAATGAAAAAATTAAATAAACAAAAACAAAATTAAATATATAAAAGCAGAAAAATAACATTAATAATTTTAATTTTGCTATGAATTGTGTGAACTTCATTCTTTAAGATTCTTAAACGATTTTGACTTATTTAGAAATAGTTTCTCATCTTTAGAATAGCCTGACTGCTTTCACTCCGACGAGATAATATGTTTAACATGACATTGTGAGAATTGCTTTCCTAATTCGGAACAACTTCGTCTGTTATAGGCACTGCAGTATTGCTTATTAAAACTGTAAAAAAATAAGTATTATGTAAAAGATGTAAAAATAATTCATTATTTATAATCTGTGAAAATAAATCATAATTTAACACATGTAAAAATAATTATTTAAAAAAAATGAATATTGAAAAATTGTAAAAAAATAAATATATTTTTAGCTGAATTAAAAGGTGCTAAAAAATTCATACAAAATTACTTAGATCGTATGAATTTCATTTATAAATCGAATGAAAGAGCCGTGATAGCTCAGTCGTATAGTTTGCTGAGCTTTCATAGTGGATGGCTGAGATTAATCTCCTGTGGCGGCTTGAAGTATGCCGTTTACTGAGTTATGGAATCTTAACCCTCGATGCTCCTTCGGTCACAATGAGATGTTGCAAAAATATTTTACTTTAAATCGAATGAAATCAATACAAAGTTAGCCGTATTAATACTTTATAAGTTATTGGGACTGAATGTTTAAAAATTTGATTATTTATAAAATCAAACATCGCTTTACGAGTTAATATAGTTACGAGATATCCACGCATAAATGGGTAGTATAATATACATACACAGGGTGATTCTAAAAAGATGGGTAAAATTTTAGGAAGTGATAGTACACCCCCAAGCAAACAATTTTTATCAAAAAATGCATGGTCGAAAACAAAACGCAAAACCGCTAGAGGGCGTCAAATTTTATGTTCTTAAGGCAAAAACACACAAAGAACGATGGTTGGTTGGTTGGTTGGTTGGTTGGTGTCGTATCCTCTGTAGAATCATATTTCATGGTGTGCTTGAATAGTTTTTGTTATTTCTATGGCATTAAAAGAATACAAATCCTCTTCTGTGGGGTAGTTTAAGAGGTGAAGGCCTGCAGCGACTGCAGGGCAGTTAAAAACATGATATGGTGTCAGTTCCACATTAAGACAGTTGCCACAGTTTTGATATTTTCTAGTCTTATCTGTAGAAATTTTCATGTTTTTATGATGTTTTGTTCTTAGTCTGATGAGAGTAGTGGCTGTCTTCCTATCGATGTCAAGATTAGTTATTTGATCGTGGGCTTTGATTTTTAAAGGGGTGAATAGTCTTGACTTTGCAAAAGCATTTGCATCTGCCAACGTGGTTGGGATTGTATTTTGATTGAGATCTCTGGCATTTTTAGCCAA
>NC_092207.1:83024155-83035518 GCF_043381705.1 Parasteatoda tepidariorum
AAGGAGTTGCTAATAATCTCCTTCATTCCTAACTAAAGTTTTCTTACCTTACAATCTATGAGTCTTGTTGACATGATTTGGCAATCTATGAGACTTGATTTCTTCGATTTTGCATAAAAAATATCTTTGAAACAATTTCTTATTTGTCTAGACAGTAGTGATTAAGTTTCTCCCTTACTTACATTTTAGTTTAATACAACGTATTCAATTTTTGCGAAAAACAATTTATTACCGACGTGTCCTTTTGCAATTGGTAAATTTTGTTTATTTCGCAACCTAGTATAAAGAATGTTTGCTTCACACTTAAAATAAGAATATAAAGTTGGAAAGAATATAGAGCATATGAAGTTCCTAAACTAGACCTCGATTTTGTCATAAAATATGGTACAACGATATGTCAAGCAAAAGTTCTGCCATTTTAAAATTGCTTAACACTGTCAAAATAGCAGTGTGAAATCGTTCGTTAAAGCAATCACTTCGGTAAGAATGAGATAGATTAAAGGTCTTGCCCATTGCTGAAAATTTCAATGGGTGTTGGCGCTTCTGTATTGCTCCAAAAGCCGACCACTTTGAAACCAATTAAATATATTTATTGGTAAATGTCAATTTTTTGTTGTTAAATTTCGCCAACTTATTTATTTTTAATAAAGTTAGATTAAAAATTGTTTGTCCTGTTTTTTTTTCCTTTCACACTCTGTATAACAGAATACCATTCTACTGGGGGACCAATGGCAGTTGAATCTCCAAATTACCACCCTATTATTGAAGATCCGATATTTGAAGCTGCTAGAAATATGGGGTACGAAATCGTTGATCCTAATGCCGAGAAACAAACTGGTAAGTCAAACATAATAGCGTTAAATTTATTTCATACTACTTTTAATCTCAAAAGAAGGGCGCCTGTGTGACATTTCAGAGAGATGAGTTCTCTGTCAACAACGAAAACTCATCTGAAAGGCCGGGATAGCTCGGTCGATGGGGCGCTGGGCCCATGTCCGAGAGTTCGTGGGTTCGAATCCCACCGGCCGAAGACTCCCCGTGTAGTAAAGTGACTGATGCACGTTAAATCTGTCAAGTCGCAAAAGTCCTCCTTGTTCCCATAGCAAATCAATACCCTTGGGGGTACTGGATTGGAGATCGATCGTTCTCTGATTCAGGTCAAAATTACGATCTGTGGATGAATGAATGGATGTATGAATGGGTCCGCCTTACAAAACTGGCGTGACGTCTGGTGTGGCAGAAGTCGTATTCTTGGCCATAGATGGCGCCACTGAAAAACAAGAAATTTGCTCGGTTTCACCAAGCAAGCTTGCCCGTGTGGCAAGTGGCATTAGAACCAACAAACCAACCAGACTCATCTGAAGAGTCACACGGCGCCCTTCTTTTTCTGACACAATCGCCGAATGAGAGCGAGCACGTGACTGAGGAGACTTTGATGTTGCAGACTAAGAGAGATAGGAAAATATAACAGCGGGATTGCTCAATTTGTATACTAGCTCTTTGGTACATCCTAAATGGCCTATGGGATTTGGTGAACATGTTTACATTATAGACTTTACGCCAATTCTTGGCTGTGGTGGCATAGAGTAGCCACGTGACAGCAAATGGTCAATCAGCGAACTAGGCAAATTTTTTTTCCTATTCAAAATCCTTTACTACAACATAAATTATACTTTGGGTCGGAAAGAGTTAATTCTTTACGCAACATATAGAGAGATGAAGAGAAAGAATGTTCTTTAACATTTTCTGCTTGAAAGAAAGCAAAAAGAATACAAACAAATCAGTTGTTATATGTACGTACCTAAGCTAAATCGTTATAGTCAGGGAAGCAGTTATGGAAAATGGGACTACGAACAACATGACCAATCTACGTGCGTGTGGAAAATTTAAGGAGTTGCTAATAATCTCCTTCTATTTCTTCTTAGATTTCTTTCAGCTAACAAACAGGTTTTCCTTTTTTATCTTGCTATATTAGTTCTTTTTATGTTAGGTTTCAATATAGTTTTTTTCCTCACTTAAATATTGATTTAACGTACTTTAAGCTTATTTTTGATATCGATTCTCGAAATATATGCTAAAAGCATTGTACATAGGACACCCAATTAAAGTTTATAACTATATTTTTCAAAATGTAACACGTTAACTGCCTGTTTTCAGTATTTCTTGTAATCCTTGTTTCATGATTTTTTTTAAGGATTTGTGGAAGTTCAAGGGTCTCTTCGTAACATGCAAAGGTGGAGCACTGCGAAAGCTTACTTGGTGCCTGCGGAACACAGAAAAAACTTACATATTCTTACAAATGCTTACGTGACTAAGGTAAATAGATTAACAAGCAATGAATGTCCCAAAAATAAACTAGGGGATATGAAAAATCAGTTCTTAAAGAATGGAAGAAGATAGAAATGCATGGAAGGTTAACTGAATCTGAATGCAAACAATAACAACCTTTCTGAAACCCTTCGCTTATATAATGCCTACTAGGCAATATGTGAACAGGCTTAATATTCTAGGAATGTTTATTATTGGGATTTGAATTTAAATTTACTCGTAATTTTACCATTTATAAGAGTTTTCTTTAATTTATAAATTCTAACAGGTCGTGAGCCTAAAAGAAATTTAAGAAAATTAATATCACAACATAAATAAAGTTTAAGGCTTGCCATGCTTTGAATGCTATCCCTTATTTGATTATATTTGTGTGAAATAGAACCGTTTGTTATTTTTTGGGTAGCACCGGAGCAAGATCGCGGAGTCTTCCGAATTCGTTTGTTTCGTTGAAAGTTAAATTAAAAGAAAGTTAAATTGAAGAATATTGAAAACAATACAAGTACACTATTTGGAAGAAAGTGACGGGTCACGACACTATAACGACTCAAACCCATATTTATTAAAATTAATAGGAGGTAGGGCCTCCATTGGCTGCGATCACAGCTGCAACCCTTCTGGGCATGCTTTCCACTAAATTAGATATAGTGGAAAGAGGAATTTCCTTCCAAATGTTTAATAGGAGGCTCCATAGTTCATCCTTGCTTTTGGGGAGTGGGATGCAGGCCCTCAACCGACGGTCCAATTCGTCCCAGAGATGTTCAATTAGGTTAAGATCAGGGCTCTGCGATGGCCACTCCATGCGTTTAACGTTGTTGTTCACATACCAATCAAGAGTCCTCCTTGCAACATGGGATCTTGCGTTGTCGTCTTGATGCAAGCAATCATCCATACCGTGCGTTGCCCACAAGGTAGGAAGGACATGATTGTCAAGAATGTAACAGTATCCATCGGCATTCATCATACCATCAACCTTCACCAGTGGGCCAGCCCCATACCAGGAGAAACAGGCACATACCATCAATCCTCCTCCACCAAACTTTACAGTTGTCCCGTCATTTTCTTCCAGATAGTGTATAATAATATTGGATGGCGTGCATTTTCAAGCTTAGGAGGAAAGAAATCAATCGGAAGCTGTAACATGGAAGTCCTACGACGAATTTTTACCCCTAGCGCCATCTGCGTTTATCTTTACACGGTGAAACATCCATAGTTTGTTTCGTTCTGCTTAGAACATGGAAACAATTTTTCACCTCAACTCTCATAGTAAGTAACAAGGGACTGATGTTGCTGTTAAGTAAAAGAATCTAAAAGTACTTTTAAAATAACCACCGCTTTCTTCAATAACGTAGCGTAATAGAAGGGCAAAATTTTTTGAAATTAAGCAGAAAGCATTGCTTTATAATTTTGTAGTCTATAGCGTAATCTGATGGCAAACTTTATAAAATTTTAAGAGATTTTAAAATCTAATTCCTTCGTAAAATGCAGCAAAAACTAAGTATCTTACTCTCTGCTTCCAATTTATATATATATATATATTTCCCTGAAGAGTTGTATTCTAAAACAATTTTGTATTTTATATCGAAATACAAGCTGAGGTTATTAATTATCACCTAATAAATTCTGATAATATTAGACATTTCGCTCATGGGCTTCAATAGCGGCACAACTCAAAAAATCAAGTTTTGAGATAAATGAGTTTAAAGTTTTCATTGTTAAGCAAAGTGCATAAGAAATGCTTTCGTGTTTGGAATTGAGCAGTAGCTTCAACTCAGAATTTGTACCTTAAACGCAGAAAAAGATATCGTAATTTCATGTTATATTTCATAAGTATAATTTATTAAAATTAACTATTAGGATGCTAAATATAATATTTTTCACTTACTTTGACTTAAATTAATATAAAATAATGAAAAAATTATCAAAAATATGTTTAGTAAAAATTTGAAGTCAAAGGGTTAATGCCTTATAGCATGAGCTGTAATAGGATTTATATTCTGAATAAAATCTTAAATCTGTCAAAATAATATTAATTAGTAAGGTTAATGAGGAAAATTATAAAAGTTCATATTTACTTTTTTGTATGGTCTCTAAACAAGATAACATAAAATATAGGTTACTTTTTAATACCAAACATAATTCACTATTTAGTTAATTTAACAATTAATAATTCAAATTAATCGAAAAGCATTGCATACACAGGATTAACACGGCTCTTAAAAATTAAAAGAAATACCTATTAAAATGAAATGGTTTCCCAACAACGACTTAAGTATTTTTGTAATTCATGAGGGTGTTGGAAATTTTAAAGATTTCAATTTTATCTTTGGTGTTAAAGTGACTTTTTTTAAATTCTAAATATACTTGAATTAATATGAGGTGAGACTTCAGTCCCAACACACACTGCCAATGTGATGGTCTCTCGGTCAACTAAGACAACTGGCGTGATAAACATTAAAATTAAAGAAGGTAGTTGGCGGATGTCATCAATTTGACTAAATCATAGATTAATGGTAGATATATGTAATAATACTTAATATAGATACACAATTATGTCAAGGCACAATTAGATATTTATCTATGGCACAATTAGACATCTAAATGCATATCTTTTAATTTACTAATCTACTTTGGTAGCTAAGAATTAGCAGAAACGATTTTTTTCTTCAAATTTCTTTGCCACTTTTCTGTATCACTTTACTACCGGTTGTGGTATATATGGTTTATTACCGGTTGTGNGCGCAATAAATGAAACTTATTGTTTTTCTTAAATTTCTTCGTGTTTTTTTGTATTTATTTATTTTGCTGTATATATATATATATATATATATATATATTGTCACAAAACTGCTTTGATTAAGTTACTAGTAATTTAATTATTTCCAGTGAAAGTCTCATTTTTCTGTCCTAGATATTGTTCCAGAATAATAGAGCAGTCGGTGTTTCATTTGAAGTGAATGGAGAAATGTACGTAATAGGAGCAAAGAAAGAAGTAATTGTATCTGCTGGTAGTGTGAAAACTCCTCAATTGTTGATGCTCTCTGGAATTGGACCAAAAAATGATCTTAAAAACTTTAGAGTAAGTTTGAAAATACAACTCATTTTCGCGAAGGTTTTTATTTTATTCTATAACCGTCGTTGAACAACCAATCCAATTTAGGGTTTACGACTACTAATGTTAAATTTCATTACCTTGTAATTTTGAACCCTATTTAGAAGACAAGGGAACTTCTGAATTAAGTATGGAGAGAAATTTGCATTCGAGGAGGAATGGTTGATGGAACTAACCCGCATCTGCGCTATATGGAGAGGAAAACCACGAAGACCTCACACGGTTAGCCTGACGACAAGGGACTCTAAGCCATGCTCCATCTGCCACTGAGGATATTTTACGTGAGCATTGTGGTCGGTGTGAGCCGGGTGCGAAATTCGTATCGACCAACCATTGGCGGAATTCGAACCCGATTCACCTCATTGGAAGGCGAAGGCTCTATGTTCTGAGCCACCACGGCTCTAATCACAATGGTTGCCATAATCCGATTTGAACAACGATAAGCTACTTTAACCAATAAGTCTGACTCTGACTAATTGATTTTTTTTTCTTTTATGCAGTGTACATTACACATTTAAACTATAAATCTGGTTGAAGAATACACTTTTTCTTAAGTGCATGTGGAATGAAGTAAAGTCAAAACAAGTACTGATATGAAATTAGAGGATTCAAAATATTGAATGTCTTTATTTTATTTTGTATTTTACAACCGTCGTTGAACAGCTGTTTCAATTTTAAGTTTATGACTGCAAATGTTCAAGTCCGTAGTCTTGTAACTTTGTACACAATCCAGAAGACAGGAGAACTTCTGGATCAAGTATTGGGAAAATTTGCTTTCGTGGAGGACTTTTTGATAGAATGTACCCGTATTAAGGTTATATAGAGAGGAAAATAAAAAAAAACCTTCCGCGGTTAATCTGACGGCAGCCCGTTATCCGTCTATCACTGAGGATATTTTACAAAAGCACTATGGTCGGTGTGAGCCCATTCGTATTGATCAGCCATCACTGTTATTCGACCCAGTGCTCTTGAACTTCCTTATTGAATTATTCTCGTATATTCTTTGGCAGTAAAATTACAATTTAGAAGAAGCACCTAATGCCTGCATTTTTCAGATTCCTGTCGTAGCTGACCTTCCCGTAGGGCACAATTTGCAAGACCACTGTTCAACTCCTATGAATTTCGCTTTGGATTCTAATTTAGAGACTGCAGACGAACAGTTTGCAGATCCTAACATAACCGAGCAATACATCAATCACCGAAAAGGTAATGAATTCATAATTTATTTGAAGGAGAATTTCTAAAGAAATTATTATATTAGTTTTATTAGAAGTAATAGTTTTACTCTGTTTAAATGTTGATGTAATTCAATTCGACATATATTGCTAAATAAAGAGGCCGCCAGTGATGTTTCGACGTTTGCATTAATCTAATCTAATGTTTAGAGAAAATTTCTTTATAATTCCAGTCCGTTGCCGAGCTACTATAAGAAGCTGGATGATTATCTCCTTCGATACTAAACAATTCTTAATGGTTGCAAAGAAATGAATTTGTGCAAGAAGAAAATCCTCTAAAAAATGGAGGACTTAAGCCGTTGTTCCGATCGTCGCTGGTGTTATTTTACGTCATTACCATAACTAAGTTGCCAGGTTACAAAATATGAAATTGAAGCATAATAAAGGTTACTGCGAAATTTTTTTAAGATACGTTCTAACTTATTCTGGTTTGTTTCTAAGTGTTATTGTGTTATTTGTTATATTATTCTGTTAGTTAGTACTGTTTATGGAAGTATATTTTGAAATCATTTTGTAAATTGATCGCAAGTACATGATAGGTTTCTCTAATAGGTTATATTTTGGGGGTTCAGAAAGAAGTTTTATCTTTTCCTTCTTAATTTGCCGTTATTTTAATTTAGTAATTTCTTTAATATTCCTCATTTTTAAATTTTTATTTTGTCCTATGTTTTAGAGCGTTTGAAAAATTTTCTCTTTCATTTTTTTACTCTTTCAGTTTCTGTGTTTTGTCCTTATTTTGATTGTACAGGGTATATATATTTACTGATCATGCACAGTTTATAAAACTGAACCATGACTTTTTTTGTAACAATCTTTATAATAATCCAGTGTGCTTAACCTAAATGAAGTCACCTTAATTTTCGAACAAAACTGGACACAAAGAAAATTAATGAGAATCAAACATATATATTAAGAGACTCTATATCTAAACACACATTTACAAAGAATAACTTACTTCCTTCTCCATCACGAATGGAAAAAAACACCGAACTAGTAAAAAAAGGAAAAAAAAAGGTGTCTTATCAAAATAAAAATACTTCGGATTATATTTACAATACCCACTTCATTTTAATAGGACTTAAAATATGTTTATTATTTGCATATTATTTAATATTGCATATAATTTGTACGTATTTTATCAATCCCAAGAGGACAATAGCATTAATATTATGTCAAGTTACAATGATGACATTTTTCAACTCTGCTTACGGACTGAAACTGTCTCTTTTTTGAATATACCGGCCACATTGAGGATAGTCCTTCAGGTTTTCTTGGGAGTTGAAACCATGAGAAAAGGCAGCTCATTCCTGACATGCACCTTATTATCATAGACACCAAAAGTTAAAAGATTTTTTAACGTGAATGAAGGCATTCTCTTGCTGGGGTGAAAACCACTCTAAGCCGATTTGCCGAAGTTCTTGCCCACCATAAGCAAATCCTTCCCACAGTATTTATGAGCCTTCAAATTACTGTCCATTTTGAAAAGATTTTCTCTTTATCCCTCATCTACTGTTTCATTTTATATTTGATATGTACATACATTGATACAATACAAAACAAATAACTATTCAGCAATTGTAATATACATGCATGACCGTACGTTACACTCATTGGAGTCAGAAGGTATGGAATTGTCGCTAGAAAATTCAGGCCAATTGCCACAGCAAACGACAAACTTCCTTATTTCAAGTATGAAATCACGCTACCAGGCCTGTATAACTGTAAGAGGGGACCATACCCCCTTATAACCCATTTTTTTTGTTTATTTTGCAACCGCTGTTTCATACCTTCCGACTCCAATGAGTGTTACGCACGATCATGCATGTGTATTACAATTGTTGAATGGTTATTCATTTTGTACTGTATCAATGTATGTACAGATCAAATTTCATTAAAATGGGTCCAGTAGTTCTAGAGATAATCAACCAAGTTTACAAATTCTCCTTATTTCTTACAACAGTATGTTAGGTAGAATCAGAAGTGGTTTTATTTCGGTGAGATGCTTCCCACTTTTACTTTCGTAAGGCAGGCAAATTAGTTATTCCATGTAAGTACGTGTTTAGATATAGACTATTTTTATGTATGTTACCGGCAAAGTTTGAAATCCGGCGCTCTATAGAATGCCTGAAACTAGCCGGCAATGTATGAAATGATTTATATTTCACACATTTCCTAGACATTCTATAGAATGCCAAATGAGAAACCGGCAAAGTATAAAATCTTCTGTGGCCAAGCTAAGGTGGTGAAATGGATATTTTGTGCAATATTTGTTTCGAAACTGAAAATAATTGTGACTTAAATGTGAATTTTTTAACAAAAAATTTGATTCTCTTAATAAGAAAGGCGTAAATTATGTTTTGTACAACTTTCATTTTTCTTTATGCATTTTGAATAATTATTTTTTAATTTCACTCTCAGAATAACATTTTTATTTTTAGAAATGAGCATAATTTACATAATAACCTCATCAGGACGTTTTTTTTCATACTTTGCCTAAATAGCATTTGTCATTCTATAGAATGCTTAAGGAAAGTATCTAATACTTCTCATATTTCATACCTTGCCTAAAAACATCCGGATTTATATACAATGCCTAGGCATTTCATAGAATTCCGGCGTTTCATACTTTGGGGGTGACATATATATGTTTGTAATAAAATAAAGAGTTTGTCTTTGTGTCTAAAGAACTGTTTACGCTAACCTTCTAAAGAGAATTCGTAATATAAAAAGAATTCGTTTGGAAGAGATGTTTGAAATATGAAATTTTCTGATAAAACTAAAATTCCAAGCGATTCAATTAAAAAAAAAAAGCATTTTACAGATTGCATCAGTGATGTTCGCTAACTTTCAACTGTCATTAAAAAAAAGCGTTGAGTGTTCGTTCTTAGTTGCTTAATAATTTTTTTTTCTATGTATGAGATAAACTCAAAGAACACTCTAAACATGGTAGCAAATAGCAATTTTACGTCAAACTAGTTTTTCTAAAGTTATCTGAAACAACGCGTTTATACTGTTCATAGTTATGCTTAAGGCGTTTCCATAAAACTGAGTAGTACAAGGGTACAAGTTTTTAAGGAAATCGTAAAAAGTCGTCAAACAGTGGTTGACGTCAATGATGCTTGGTCAATTTGGGAAGCAGGTACTAAAATAGAAATTAAAAAATAAGTTATGTATTAAACAGCAACACTAATAGAAAAAGGGTACAAGTTTTTAAAGGAAATCGTAAAAAGTCGTCAAACAATGGTTGACGTCAATGATGCTTGGTCGATTTGGGAAGCAGTTACTAAAATCGAAATTATAAAATAAGTTATGTATTAAAAAGCAACACTAATAGAGAAAGGGTACAAGTTTTTAAGGAAATCGTAAAAAGTCGTCAAACAATGGTTGACGTCAATGATGCTTGATCAATTTGGGAAGCAGGTAATAAAATAGAAATTAAAAAATAAGTTATGTATTAAACAGCAACACTAATAGAGAAAGGATACAAGTTTTTTAAGGACATCGTAAAAAGTCGTCAAACAATGGTTGACGTCAATGATGCTTGGTCAATTTGGGAAGCAGGTACTGAAATAGAAATTAAAAAATAAGTTATGTATTAAACAGCAACACTAATAGAGAAAGGATACAAGTTTTTAAAGGAAATCGTAAAAAGTCGTCAAACAATGGTTGACGTCAATGATGCTTGGTCAATTTGGGAAGCAGGTACTGAAATAGAAATAAAAAAATAAGTAATGTATTAAACAGCAACACTAATAGAGAAAGGGTACAAGTTTTTAAAGGAAATCGTAAAAAGTCGTCAAACAATGGTTGACGTCAATGATGCTTCATTAAATTTGGCAATAGAAATTTTTGGTGTTGTGCTTATTGGTGCAGTTCTTATAGGTACTTGGAAGTTTCGACTATCACAAGTTCGCCTCGAGCGACAGCATAATACCAAATGATACTGAATAAAGTTAATACTGAAAAAAGTTAATCTTTATTTTGAAGTGATAAGCACCGAAAAACGTGTTTCGTTTATCCAATAACGTGAAGCCCCCCAAAAGTACAAGAAATAATAATAAAGGAATAAAAAATAGAACTGTTTTAGCTTTATCAATTATGTTGGTAAGCTTCATTAATTTATTAATTGTGTTTAGCTCTATTAATCTATTAAATTATTTTAAAAAAGCCGGACAACAATATATATATACCTTGGTTAATGAGGCTGGGCTTGCAACAACTTGATACAAACATGCTTCATAAATTTTATGAGAAACGTATCATTTATAGGCATTTTGGCTGGACCATTTAGTGCCGTTGCTATGGCATTTTTAAGAGGTTCATGCACCAAACCTGAAAAGGATTTTCCAAACTTTGAACTTTATTTTAATTCTGGATCTACGGCTGTCAACAAAGCTCTGTCTGATGTTTTGATACCTGGGGTAAGAAATTATATTGGAATGATTTTTGCATCTTTATTTTACTTGTGGAATAATTTAGTACACATTCGAGAAAATTACTTGTTAAGTGCTCCTTACTGGATTTCTGATGAGCTTTCTTAATGATCAGGATAATTGTTAGTCCTGATTGAGGGTTCACATAGAAGCATGACTTACTTTTCAAATCAAGGCGATCCATATACAGGCGCAGTATTTGATAAATAGAACCATGAGGAGTGCTCCGTTGTGACCGTTTATGTTTATATATATATA
>NC_092207.1:83035630-83084019 GCF_043381705.1 Parasteatoda tepidariorum
GATAAGGGTAGAAATTCTATTTTGGGACTTCAAGGCTAAAAACATGCCAATGAATAATAATTAGATTAATACTTCAAAAGAGAAGTTATTTTAAGATCTTTCACTTCCATATAAGGAAAGATTAAACGATTTGCTTTGAGTAATAAATAAATTGATGAAGCGTAAGAATACAGAAAAAGCATATGACTGGGACCTCTTCACACTGTTTAATCATCCTATAAAATGCAGAGCGCTAATTTTGGCGTGGCTTTTTGTTGATTATCATGCCTAATAAAAATCCGTCAGCTTAGACGGGATATGTGTCCCCCCTCTCCCGCTTTGGAGAGGGGTTAAACTGCTATTTCACCATCGCAACTTAATAAAAGAAGATTATGCACCACTGGACTCTTCAATCATGTTGCTCTCAATACTGATTTACTAAAAAATCATTAGATATATATATATATATATTAGATATCCCTTGTTAAAAGTAAAAAAAAAAGCAATAAAAGTTCCAAGAAAAAATTTAAGAGATAGTGTAACAAGAGTGTTATCAAAATCTTATAAATAGTCATTTTAAATTCTGTTTGAGTGCCTGAAAAAAAGCGTTCATCGAAAAGAAGAGTTAAAAAGAGATTAAAAACGTTCAAAATCCCTGCTCCTATTCTGTATCTATTAGTTATTACACATACAGATAAACTTCATATATCTTATATCTATACATGTGTGGGGAAAGACCATTAGGCAAAGGCAACCTCCTTCTATCAAAAGGTATCTCAAGATTGCTTCAAGTTAGCATATACTAGTGAATTGATGTTTAATAATCGTAGTGGTAGTTACGCCACAATACTCATCCACCAGAATTTTATCAGGGATAGAATTCGATGAACGGATACCACTATATGCTGTATTTGTGAAAGGCCGGTAGAGCTGGATTAAGGTCACTGGGTTTTTGCACTTTACCCATGAGAGCTGTATTAAGTTCATAGTTGAGCGTGAGGACTCTCCTGTTTTGCTATTGATACAACTATTGATATGACTTTAGTATGTATCATGTTAATTAGAGTTAAAATCCATTACACATATTAAAGTTTATTTAAGATTTTAATGATTAAAATTTTCTTGATTACGATTGATTCCATTACACTGAGGAACACAATAAGGGGGGGGGGGGAGAAACTAAGACTACTCACCAGGGCGTCATGTCTATTCGATTCAACTGTCGTACTCCAAGACAACGCTTCAACTGACTCCTAAAAGGATGCAAACCCCTACAGTAAGAGGGAACTTCGCCAAACTCACCCTTTGGCTCACTTTATCGAAGTTTTTGGCGCACTTACTATTTTGAGTCTCCTTGCTCTCCATCACTATTAGCAGTCGAGTGTGTGCAGTATCTCGTTGAGTGTAAATGAGACTATGAAGCAATCGCTCTAGGAGGACGATGACGCAGTCACAAATAGCAAGTCAACTATTCAATGTGGACCATACATCGAAGGAGTCGTGATCATATCATGTCCGCAGGTCACCAATGTAGAGGAAGACCATTTGACAATGTCAATCTTCACCTATCAAAGAGTACCTCAAAATTGAATCAAGTTAGCATGTCTTATGTACTACACTGCTAAAAATTACGAGCCACATGGCACCAAAAATCGGTATTCATTTGCTGACTACATAAAATGGAGTTCAGTTTTACCATATTTTGGGATTTAAAATAGCTCCAAATATCAGTTGAAGGTTGCACCAAAAGTAAGTGTTTTGAAGAAACAAAACGCCGATTTTCATTCTTTTTTTTCCTTTATAAAAGCAGAGGAAAGTTTCACCATTATTAGGTATTTTTAAAGAGCTCAAATGCAAGCCAAGGTAGCTATTTACCGTAACAAAACTATTTACCGGAAGTATGTTATTTTATGACATACTTCTGACCATTTTATTCAGCCCACCAAATTTAGAAATTCAGCATAAAAGAAATGAACTCTAATTAATGCAAATAAAACATTTATCTACCTAAATAAGTTGATACTTGAAACAACATGAATTAGTCGTCCCGAAATACCAAAACCGAGTTGCAAAGAAAACATGGCGTCGTAAACAACTATGGTTCAGTTTACAGTCACCATCAAAGTTTTACGTCCTTTACCAAATTTTGGTGCTGTCAGTTGTACCGTGGATGTATTTTTCGATCATACTTCACAATTTATGGTGTAACTAAAATGAAATGATCTTCTTTTTAACTAAATTTTGGGATAATGAGAACCTTTGCACCAAGTACTGGTTAAAGATTTACTAAGTTGTTTTACAGTGTAGTGGTAGTTACGCCACATTGTAACCATGACAGCGCACAATTGAAAATATGGAAAAACAGATAAACAAGTTCTCAATATTGCATGCGAACAACTCAACGTAGAAGGAGGCAAATAAATGTAAAATGTGATTAAATAAATATGAGTGATATGTAACAAGAATACCGCACCTATCGGTGATACAACTCTAAAGATCTTAAGGAAAGTTTAATCAGTATTAATGGGTTTTAGCAATAAAATTTTGTATTTTAGATACTGCTACTGAGCTACACAACTCCGGAATGTGGTGATTGTTTAAAAGCTGAAGAAAAAACAACATCAAAGTCGCTGTTCCATTTGCCAGCTATTAGTGATTACACATACAGATAAACTTCATATATCTTCTATATATACATGTATTTAGAGCAACTTGTATGTTTTAAAAAGTATTATCCACAGATGAAAATTTCGATAAAGCACACTTTCAAATTTTGCAATGGAACACTAGAGTCTCTAGAACACTAGAAATGTATTGATTGCTTGCACGCGTGCTATGTCTAGTTCCTCTCTCTAGATTTAGTCCCTAAATCTAGATTTAGTCCCTAAAAAGACTACTAGAGTTTAATGGAGAAAAATTTGAATTAAAAATATTTTTTATTTGAGGCACACAAGCCAGTTGCAACTTATTAAAAATTTATATTCCTGAATAACCTTTCACGCTATAATAAGGTAAGTAACTGAACTTTGTGTGTGAATCATATAAATTAAATATTTGTTGGAATGAAAACTTTAAGTCGAGTTGCTTATGATTAAACCCATTTTAAGTATACATATGTGCAGCATATATAATTTAACAGGAATATATAGACTAAAAAAAAGATAGTAATGAAAGATAAGACTATAGGGTTATAAGAAAGTGAGTTCGTGTTCTAAATACATTTAGGTTTAATCTACAGTGCAATGAAATTTGTGATAAGACATTAATGATGCAAATTATATTTATCAATTTTATTTTTTGATTTGCAATTTTTAAAACGTAACAGAGCCCTATAATGTTTTATTGTAAAGTTAAATTTTAAATGCGCAATGTTACGCAATTTAGTTTAACAAACACATAATTGTATTTCAATATCAGCACAATTAACTTTTGATTCAATAATTATAAGTTATTGAGAAATCAAATATTGTTTTGTTTAAAAGTAATATTGATATTTTCATTTGAAGGCATATCAACAGATATTTGGACCTTACGAAAATAAGCCTTTTTATCAGTGTATTGCACAGCATCTGCAGCCAAAAAGCAGAGGATATGTAAAGTTAAACTCCACAAATCCTTATGACCCACCAATCATTAATCCTAATTATTACGATGATCCACAAGATCTTAGGGACGTTGTTGAAGGTAAGGATTTTTCGCTTTTCATAACTTTAGGTGCTATTTAACTGCACGGTGTGCAAAATAAAGTACGTCATCAAACTCATAATAAATTGAAAGAGTTAAATGGGTCAATCACTTTCAATGAGGCGAACCGGGTTCGAATTCCGTATCCGGCTTGCATCGACCACAGTGCTGACGTGAAATATCCTCAGTGGTAGACGGATCATGGGTTACTGTACGATTTCATGATACAATTATTATATAGATAGATAAATAGCGGAGCCATAAGATTGATTGTGGTAATTTTCAAATATTATGAGTTACCTGGAACAACAGTATTATACCAGATAATACTGAATACAGTTAATCTTAATTTTGATAGGATGGACTGAAAAGCGAAATTAATGGAGAAATGGAACTAATTCGTTACGGTGCACAGCAAAAAGTTGTCATACTATTGCTCACATCTATGATGCATAATTTTGTTAATTTGTAATGGTAATGCGTGCAGTTTTAATAGGTTCCAAATATGCTTTTATATTGGTACAACGTGTTTTGGAGTAAATTTGGTACCAATTACAGCTGCACCAATGCTGTACATTTTTATGATTATCATTTCTATATAACAAATTTATCACCATATGATAAATTTGTTTTATAGATACATATGTACATGAGAAAGTAGCTTGACTGTGGTAAATTTTTAACAATTAATTTTTAATTATTGCAGGACTAAGAGTTTGTTACAAGATCGGAACTAGCAGAGCAATGCGAAAAATTGGATCAAAACCTTTTGCTACAGTTTTTCCAGGCTGCGAAAGGTTTTCGCTGAATAGTGACGAATATTTCGCGTGCATGGCAAGATCATTGGCCCTCACCATAAGTCATTATGTTGGAACTGCGAAAATGGGTGCTGTAGACGATCCAAGAACAGTAGTAGATCCTCAATTGAAGTAAATTTTTCTTTTGAGTTTACTTTCATAAATAAAAAATAAAGTAATGATGAAAATTAAAAAAAAAACATTTGGTTAGTCAAAATATTTTTTCTTGCAGTACTCTATATCCTGCTTATAAAGGTTGTCCCAATATTCAAGCAAAATTTGAATTAAAATTTAGCAGTGGTTCAGATATTAAATGTTGCTATCATTTTGAGCATTGTTGAGTCATTTCCAAGTAGTTTAAATTGTTGTTTTGAATAAGAATTGGCAGCTCAGATTATGGTATCAGACCTTTGTTTTATTTAGTCGTCTAAGGCTTATAGCTCTAAGTTTATAACCAACCCAAGCCATGAATGCAGAAAACGATAGCTGGATAACGAGATTCAAACCCAGTTATAATCAATCATACTAAAATTAATTCAAACTAGGCTTAACAGAGTAAATGAGAAAATAAATGAAATATTTTAAAATCATTCAACATAATTGACAGATATTTAACAATTAAAATATAATTATTCTTATAAAACTGAAGGTATATTTTGAAGCCGTGAACTTTTGTTTCGGTAGATATTTTATAGCATAGAAGAGAATAATAATATCCTGCCGATTGCAAACAATCTACAATCGATGTGCAAAGTTTGCTAAAATTGGTGTTTTCGGAAAGGAAAATAATTCAAAATGGCGTGAATGTGCGGAGCTTGGTTTGCGATTTCTTCTTTATTAGTGTTTATGTTAGACATATCTTTTCAAGTTATATATGAATGTTTAATTTAATGTCAACGTGAAATAAAGTGATTTTTAGCAAGTTCTTTTAGCCACTCAAAATTCGAAGAGATACAGATATTATAGAGTCGAGTATAAGTCGGAGTCAAAAACTTTAACTACAACTTCATAGCTTTGGTATAGGCTGTTCATAGACTATTGCGACTTCAGTAGTCACTACAGTCTTTTCTGGTTGAGAGTTCTATCTAAAGAATGATGACAAAATGTTTGGTATTATTTACTGTTATTCCTTTTGTTGTAGAAATGGTGTAGTAGAAATGGGTACTGTAATCGATCCTAAAACAGTAATTGATCCTCAATTGAAGTAGTTTCTTATTTTTTGTTTACTTGAAAAAATTTGGATAACTTTCGGTACTATTGTCTTTAAAAACTGAGCAATTCTTTTCTGCTGCCTATGAGCCTATTCCAACATGAGCCTATTCCAACTGAAATATTTGAACAATAGTCTGTGAATTTTATCCTCAGATTGTACCATGCTGTTGCTTCAAGTGGTGGTTATTTTGCAACACAAAATTGTTTCATAGTTTATTTTTATATAGCTTATATGTTTTATGATTGTTTATCATAGTTAATAGTTTTATTAGTTGGCAACTGTATCTGTTAACGAATTTAATGCTGATATTTGGTGAGAAGAGACTGATAGCTAACTAATCAAAACGCAGAAAATCCCACAATTATATCTCTTTTCTTTCTGTTTTTGATCGGTGGTAATTTTCAGGATATTGGGATATACGACCCGTTTTCATTTCTTTTATTTATAACTTCGGATTCGTCTATCATTAATTAGAATGATTTTCACTCATCATCAAATCAAGAATTTCTCTATACTATTATTGAAACATTTTTCGTACAAACTCTTATGCGTGGTTTCCTTATTCGAATATGGTAAGCCTATGCCAATTCAAAAATCATCGAAAAGAAAATTGCTCAACATAATTCTAGAGATGCAGAAATTCTGAGCAGCATTAAAAATCTTTTTCTGACTAACTTTTTTATTGAAAATATTTTCTGTGACTTATTATATTCAACAAGATAGGCATCTAAAAACACAGCTGTATAACAAAACAATGATATTTGATTTTAGATAATATCTGTATCTGAAATTGGATTTTATCTCAGCTATTTGTTTAATTTAATTGGTTTTCGTGATCTGTTTTCATCAGGAATTTCTTCTTATTTATTCCGATCGGAAAGCTAAGAATCCAAATAAAATTGCTTTTAGCCTGAATATCACTTGAAACGATAAGTCTGAAAATAAATGTAATAAAAATGTCCTTTTTTCAAAAAAAAAACTTATTTGGTGCATAGTAAAAGAATTGATTATCCCGGCACTATTTTGATGCTTGCTTCTCAGAGTAATGCAATACTTTCCCTTCCTTTAACTTCCAGAAATAAAAAAAATATTAAAATTACAAAAATGTTCCTATGACTCACGCGCACGAAAAAGACGCTCGCAGTACATAAAGAAACCTTTATTAAAAAAAATCCCCAACTTTTTGTATACGTTGGAAAGCATTATTAACAGAAATAAAAAAGATCAGATCTGAGAAATAAAAAAAAATTGTTCCATTATCAGGCTCCGAACACCTAATGCCTATCAACAAGACTTAATCGACTGTTTCAGTAATGTTTCAGTGATGCATCCGTTTAATGTCATCATCAAATTAATTGTCACCAGTGCAATTATTTAAATGTTTCTGAAACTTCTGATGTATGTAACATCAAATTGTTTGTTACTCTTTAATAATAAATATTTATTAGTTATTGAAACAGAAGAGTGCAGATTGTACATGAGTGTGAGTTAGGTAAAATGTACAGGATGTTTACTAAAATTTGCGTAAGAAGTATATATTGCTAAAAATACAGTTTTTCATTTAAAATTTGAAATTTTTTGAATTTGCGAAGTATGTGATCTAGCTTTATGAGAGAAATAGTATATCGGAAAATGGAAATGGGGAGCTTCGTAAAATACTCTCGTTTTGGTTGAAATTTTCAATGATCTGTTTTCATAAATGGGGCTAAATTTAGTTGATATGATATTTGATTTCATCTGTCGAAGCGTGGGTATTCGGGAACATTCAGGCATAAGTCTTAAACTTCAAAAAAAAAAAAAAAAATGCTAATCAGCTTCAAATTGTATGTATTATTTGGGAGCTGAGCCCCCTGTTCACCGTCGCTCAATAACACTGAATATTTCTTTTTAATAATTGTTAATTTTTGGCATATAAGAGTTTTTTTTAAAAAAGAAACTTGATATTATTCGCTTAAAATGTATGTACACCCACACAAAAAATTGTAACCTTACTCTTGTGCTCTCACTTTCCAAGTTGAAATATTTCTCTTATGATTCTTTTAAGATCTATTAGTAAACAAGAGTGATTTGTCTAAGAAATCATATTTAAAAATAACATTTAAAATTAAAAGTGCATTGTTATAACAAATTTGGTAAGTTTACAATAATTTATAATTTTCGCTCACCAAACTGACGGATATATAAAATACAATTTTTGCATGCACAGCACTGTGAATGAGGCTGATCGTTAAGTTCTAAATCATTTAACAAATCTCTCCAACTGTAATTAATAATAGTATATAAATATAATTTAGGTAAAAAATAATAATCATAAAATGGATAATAAGATTAGACTCCGATTTAAATAACTTTATTTCAGAATGTAGGGCTGAGTTACGTCATAAAATTATTATTAATAATAATAATAAAAAAATTATCTTAGTTTCAAGCTATTAATTTAGAAAACATTTAAAAACAAAACCGTAATAATAGCAGTACAAGTAAATACCGTAGGTCAGTGTTTCTCAAAGTGTGGTACAAATTGTTCCCGTACCCCCAGGGGTACGGGAACAATTTAGCGGGGGTACGAGTTCTTATGTGAAATATTTTGAAAGAAACGAAAATTCCAAAATTTTTTATTTAAAAGCAAAGCGAATAGGCTATTTTTTGCAAAGTTAACAGTTAATAATTAGTGGTGACCATAGCCAGTTGTAATTTTTAACTTTTGTGCAATTTTTTTATAGTAAAAATTACATTCATTTTTTTATTAGTGGTACACAGCGTTACGAGAAATTTAGAAATGGTACAGAAAAGTCATAAGTTTGTGAAGCACTGCCTTAGGGATACAGAATTAGGGATACAAAAATATTTATAGGAAAACAGTACTGTTATGAAATTTACGCTTATGACAACCAAAACAATACAGAAATCGATGCAGGAAAACTGGATCTTACCATGTGATTTTATGGCAAATAAAAATGCATCGATAACTACGGAGAATTGTGTTTGACCATTATGTTTTTATGTTACATAGAGTTATGGAATCTCATAGGCCAGATCTGTTCACCAAAACTCGAAATATAAGACCTAGAAAGAAACAATGTTGAAAGTATCATTTAACATTAAAAAGTAAATTTTTTATTAATTTTTAATAAGCCTGAAGTATTAGTGGGACTGGAAAGTAGCGTCGTTTCGGTGCATTTGATATTTGCTATCAAGATCAAGATTATTTTCAATTAATAATGTATTCACCCTCGTTAGTAGCAACCTTTCAAAGCCTGATTGAAAATTAATCGAAATGGCTCGAAAAAAATAGGTTGGTTTTTAAGACTAACTAATATTTAGTGCTCCTAAAGTGACATTAATTTCCGGTTCACCTAATACTAAATGTTAATGACAGTCGCTCTTTATGCTTTTTTTTGTTAGAAATACTTTGAACACGCATTTTCGGTAAAAAATTAAATTGCGAAAAAACTTCATACATAAAATTCATGAATTTTAGGTAATTTTTTTATAAAATAAGTTAAGAAAAATTATAATTCAAGAATTTAATCCTAAATATAAACTAAATTAGACCCTGAGTAAAAATTTTTTTTACTAAAATTAAATCATCAGTATAAAATTTAGTGAAAAAGATGAAGTTTCAGAAAAACTTACTCAAATGATTATTGTAAAAACGAGCTTCTTGTAGAATTAAAAACTACATGTCAAACTTTCAAAACTTTCAAACTATTAAAAAGCTAACAATAACTATTGGTTATGGTATATTTGTTAAGCTTGAAAAGCTTATTACATTCTCGTTAAATGAAATTGGAAATAACATATATTTCGTTCTTATTTGTTCTTCTTCATATTTCAGGGTGAAGGGTATCAGGGGTCTTCGTGTGGTGGATGCGTCTGTGTTTCCCATTCTAACATCTGGAAACACGAACACTCCAACAATTATGGTGGCAGAAAAAGCTGCAGACATGATTAAAGCGAGTACTAATTGCTAGAGACGCATTTCAATGGTTTAATCCAGATTTGGTTTCACAGAGTTAGTTACCTATTCTATTAGCATAAAATTGAAGTCTAATAAATTTGCTTGCTCTCCAATCCAGCTTTGACTGTATAATTTAATTTTATAAATTCCTATTTAAATTTTCACAATAAGTAAAAACTCGTTAAGTGTTTCTCGTAAAACATATTACTTAGTGAAGTGTGTGAAAGTAATTCCTAAAAATGTTTCGCAATTTTGTATTCGTTGCTTTAATAGACGCAATCTTACATTAAAATTTCTGATGAAAGAAAATCTAACTTATTCTTTCTTTAATATGTGTAAAACGGTTAAAAAGTTAGACTCAGTTTTAATTGTATTTATTCGTAAAAGTTGCGGAATAAGGGAATATACATAGTATTACTTTATAATAAAATAATACCACTTTAAGTTGTTAATCTTTTATTATGAGTTAATAATCAAAGTTAAATACTAATGAATGCAGAGAATAATACTAAGTAAAGGTGATAAATATATTGCAAGAAAAGACCTTTAAATAGTTCATATCGAATTATTTAAAGGGTATCAAATATCCTTTATTAATTTCATACCATTTGGATCATCTTGGTTAATTATGGTATTTTGGTATATGGTATTATGGTATTTGGTATATATGGTATCGGCTTGGTAATTTTATGTGATTTGCTAACCAATCAGAATGTGCCAAAAACATCGTAACAAGCCTGAAAAAAATGCTTGTTAAATTTACGCCATTCCTGAAGTTAATAACCTCCCCTGGTAGCAAAAAAGATATTATCTAATATTGGAAAGATGCAATATAATATTGCCGTGCTAGAAACCGCTAGATTCTTGAATCTTATCTTCGAATATTAAAATTAATATTATATAAGATTAAATAGTATTCGATCTAATATTCAAACTTTCAAAATTATCATCTATTTCATTAGTTTTGCACCAGATCCACTGTTTTGCAAAAGGGCATCCCATATTATTAATAAATATTTATTTATGAAAGAAAACAATAAATTAAATGTTCCTTAAAATATTATTTTTAGCCAATGCAATTTTATGCCAGAGAACACAAGAAAATATAAACAGAAGTAAACTGTTTTCGCGAACGATATAAATCTGGAAAAACTTTTTAAACTGTCAAGTTGTAACTCTTCACGATTGTTTACATCGACATAGTTCCATCGTCGCCATGGTTCGTGGTCGGCAGCTGAATGAATTTTACAACTTCAAAGGTATTTATAATTTAGTAGTTATTTAGTAAACTTTATAAATTTCAATGATAGATACTTAATGCCCTAAAATAGTATCGTAGGTAGTGTTTTCCCTTTGGTTAAAAATTAGCTGGAAAAGTAATATAAAGCACTTCAATGTATTATTTGTTATAGAGAGGATGAGAATGTAGAAACTTTTAGTGTACTTAATAACTTTTACAGCTTAATTAAAAAATTCACGAATTATTTTAATGATCATGTATCTAATAAAGTTAGTGAATATTATGATTGTGCTAATTCTTTACTACGTATTGTCTAACTATAAATAATAAGTATTGTAGTTAGTTTAGAATAGGCTCGTAAAAACAATGTTTACTTGGTTATTCGCATTTGACAGAATTTCTCTGCAACAATGATTAAAATAAAAAATAATTTTTGGTAAACAAGCTTGCCATGTTAAAATAATTATTAATTTATCGGCTACTTTTCAGTTATAACCATGACATTTTAGAATGTTTGAAATTTTATTCATAAGACAAACACTATTGTTACTTTATTAAAATTTCCTGATTAAAATACTGTAAAATAATGAGTTAAACATCTTTATTTTCATTTCTTGAACATCGACCAATTTGCATATTTTTGATTCATCATTATTTATATTAATGTTTAAATGATAACAAATGATTAAAAAATAAACAGCAATATGGTCTATTCAAAGTGTGTTTACGTTGAATAAAGAGCAGTACTGAAAAGGAGCTACAGTTTTTATTCAGGAAGTTTTACAAAAAAATGTGATCATTTCCTATCGGCTCCATTAGCTTGTGCAATGTACAATGTATTTTGATAGTTAAGTGTCATTGGGCTTTATCTTTAAAAAAATTAAAAAGTATTGAATTTGTGATATTTTTGTATCAGTATATACTAGAATGTTCACTTCAAG
The DNA here is from genome assembly GCF_043381705.1 of Parasteatoda tepidariorum. Taxonomy (NCBI): domain Eukaryota; kingdom Metazoa; phylum Arthropoda; class Arachnida; order Araneae; family Theridiidae; genus Parasteatoda; species Parasteatoda tepidariorum. The sequence continues at coordinate 83,047,446 of NC_092207.1, forward strand.
TAAAAAGGGCTTAAGGGTTTTGTACTATAATTTCTTTTCTCTCTTTCATTTTTATTTTTAAAGAAAGAATAAAAATTTTACCTGAGAACTGTTATAAATGAAATATTTTTCAATTCTCGCGTGGTGTTACCGAGATTTTCTGGCGCAGGTAGTGATACGGAAATCTACCCGTTAAATTTTAGACATTTCCAAATTAAATGATTAAAGTTTCAAATAAATATTCAATGCTTAATAGTTTTAAATTTAGTTTTAACTAATTTACTGTTTTCAATGTAAAGTACTGTAAAGTTTCATATTTAGTGATTTCAATGTAAAGTTTAACTTCCTTTCTTATATAATTTTAGCTTCGTCTGCTGGATTAACAAGTTAATCTACCAGGAAGGAACAATTCAATTTTGAGATCGGATCCTGACAAGAATTTGGATCTTGACGAAAGGCAGAGCAACTGGTGTGTATATGCTGCTAGGTCCACTTTAAATCTGTCGGAGTTGAGAGTTTATTTGTTTGTTGTTGTGTTGAGTAGAAGTTTGAAGAAAGGCGCATACCTGTGTGATTCACCCCTACTGTGTGTGTTTGTGTCATCTGCACATTATTAACTGTTGCTGATAATTTTATAAAAACTTTCAAAAAAGCATTTAATGATTTCTCGGTTTATCGGTTTGAAATATAGTTGCAAGTAAACAAATACTTGCAATTGAAGGAATAAAACTGTATGAAATGGCTGTTAAAGTCCTCTTGTTGGCCTTAAACATTCAGGAAGTTACGGGAGAGATACGTTATGTGATTCATACCTGCTGTGTGTGCTCCTGTGGTATACACATTGTTAACGGTTGCTGACTATTTTATAAAATCTTTCAATAAAGCAAAGATTCCCCAGTTTATTGCTCTGAAATAAAGTTGCAGGTAAAAAAAAATTGCAATTGAAGAAAAAAAAAACTTTAAACTGCGTGAAATGACTGCAAAGTTTTGGAATTTTTTTTCATTTAAAAATAATAATAAATAAAATGATAGCACATATATAATAGAATATGTTTGTGCAAATTTAATTTGGATAAAACTTAATATTTACTGACTGTTTTGAATTTAAAACGTTTTGTAAATGTTTTGCTAAGATTGTTGGTTTAGTACACCTTTAAGTAATTATCGAATTGAGGAAAATTTATGATGTTCAAACATAAAGTAACTTTTACATGATAAAAAATTATTGGCAATTTTCATAATATTAGATGCTTTCCTAGTTTTACTCCCTGGAAAAATTTCAGCGTTGCGTATAGGATTTTTTTAGGTGTTTTGTTAAAGAAAATTTCAGATACTAAAAGAATAAAGTTACGCAAGTATTTCTCTATTTCATTTAAATGAAAAAAGAAGTGGAAGAAAATATTTCTAGATGTAAGTTATTTGAATATTTTCGAATTATGTTTTTTATTGTGCCAATTATTACGAAAAATGACAACTTAAAAATTGAATTTTATTTTAGGATTTTAAGGAAAAAAAATTAAAGTTAAAATTTTCTCTCAATTCAAATGTATATATAACATTATAATTATATAGTGGGGTTTTTATTATATAATTTCAGAATATAAATAATGAATGATACTGTGTAATGATATAAAATTAATGATATAAAATTAATGATATAAAATTATTAATGATATAAAATTCGTAAAAAAACTCATTGCATGAAGAAAAAAAATATCAATAAAAGTTGCGATATAGAATATATAGTTTTTTAATTAAGCTTAAAATATTCAAAAAAATTCAGCTAAAGATAAGATAATACTTTAACATAAAATAACAAACATAAGATAATACTGATATACTTTGGAGTAAGAGGGAGGAAAATGGATGGTAGCAGAATTCGCTGATATAATTTTATTTAGTATTTCGGTATTGCTAAGTAAATAATGCATGGAATAACATTATAAAACTATTGATCTATGTTTTACTGCCTCACAGCAATACAGAAAATTAAGTAAAATTATATCGCCGAATTATTCTACTACCATCATAATCTTGCTCTTGCTTACTCTAAAACTAAAAAGCAACGCGAAATAATATCAGAAAATACAAAATCTATATTATATAGCATCAAAACTAAAGCAAAATAATATTACAGTTAACGCTAGATAATATTAGTTTGCATAAAATCTAATACTACATAATGCAGAGCAAACAGTGACCTTTTGTATCTTTCTGATATTAGAAGTTAAGCAAGATTACGTTAAATTTTACTGATTTTCTGATGTTATATAATGTCAGGTGGTTCTTGGGTCACCTTGCAAGGATAGGCAAAAAATTATCCCATGACACACAGAGTCAATCACGCGCCTGAATTTCTGTTTGATTTAGCAAAGATTTGATCAAGATTCATCAGATATGATTTGATTTTATCTGATTTTTTTAAGTTTCCTTCACTTGACAAATCTTGACTAGAAGCAGGCTAGGAGAAATGCAGCTGAAAAATTAGAATTTCTCACCTCTTGTGACGTCACTCGCCTGATGTCTTTCTTTGTGTAAATAAGGACTACGGTTAAGGAAATAGTATCTTTTTTTTTAAATACGATATTCTCGGGACACAATTATTCCTTCATGTGTGAATTTTTGTTTTTTTATGAGTAAATTTTGATTCTTTATGAGTTTCATTGGTCAAAATATTAAAAGCACGCTCTACAATAGAAAGAAAATATTATGTCAGTGTTAATACGTCTTAAACGAATATGAAATAATTAATTAACAACTCTGCCCTAAGTCGCTATCTATGAGAAATATTATCAAGATAACTTCTCCCGATGCTCTTCTTGCCCCCCCCCCACTATTATCTTCGCCCAATTCATTACAAATTAAGCACTTCGAGCCTTGGTGGCTCAGGGGATAGAGCGTTCGCCTTCCAATGAGGTGAAACGGATTCGAATCCTAGAGATGGCTGATCCTAGATAGAGAATCCTAGATATACGAATTCCGCACCTAGCTCAGACCGACCACAGGATGGACGCAAAATATCCTCAGTGGTAGAGGGATCGTGGGTTAGAGTNTGTCAGTGTTAATACGTCTTAAACGAATATGAAATAATTAATTAACAACTCTGCCCTAAGTCGCTATCTATGAGAAATATTATCAAGATAACTTCTCCCGATGCTCTTCTTGCCCCCCCCCCACTATTATCTTCGCCCAATTCATTACAAATTAAGCACTTCGAGCCTTGGTAGCTCAGGGGATAGAGCGTTCGCCTTCCAATGAGGTGAAACGGATTCGAATCCTAGAGATGGCTGGTCCTAGATAGAGAATCCTAGATATACGAATTCCGCACCCAGCTCAGACCGACCACAGGGTGGACGCAAAATATCCTCAGTGGTAGAGGGATCATGGGTTAGAGTCAGGCTAACCATGGGAGGGTTTCGCTTTTTCCTCACCTTGTAACGCAAATGCGGAGGTTAGTTCCCTCAAAAAGTCCTCCACGAAGGCGAATTTCTCCCAGTATTTGATCCAGGATTTCCCTTGTCTTCAGGATTTGATTCAAAATTACAAGGCTACGGAGTTGAAGATTAGTAGTCGTAAACCCAAAAATCGGGTCGGCTGTTCAACAACGGTTATAATATTAAGCCCTTCAAAATATGAATCTCTCATACTATTTCTTAAATGTGAAATATAAATATTTTTAAAAATTATTATTAATATTTAAATTCATATAATTTATGAATAACTTTTTATTATGCAACAATTTTAATTTAATAATGTTAGTATAAAATAATATGTTCTCTAAACGTTAATTTAGACTACTTACTGGGCTATTTTCTTATAAATAAAAATTATTGAAATTTGAATTAAATAAAATATTATCAAATGAGCTTATATTATCATGGGAAATAACTAAAAAATTTTTGGTTTCGCATTCTTGGCAATGCAAATTATAGCAGAGAAATCATTATTATTATTATTATCCGAGAAAGTATATCATCAGAGAAATTTTAATCTTTATCAGAGTTAATTATGGGAGAAGGTACTTCTTTGGGATTGATTTGGTATCTTAAATTATGTTTCGCACTAACTAATTATCATATTTCAGGTTACTCCCATGAGGCATTAAGATTGAGTTCATCTACGTGAAAATCCAATCATTAGATCAAAAGTTATTCAAGGTTTTCTTTTTTTCCCATTCCTATATTTACAATGGAGTCGGTCATTCAAAAATAAATTTTTTTTTCAAATAACTAATTACACCATAATCCTTTTTTAATAATTATTTTTTTAAAATAATTTAACTTTTAAGTAAAAAGCAGGAATGATTTATCCTATCATTTTAATACAAACCAGAATAAGAGAGAGGAATGATTCATTTTGTCTTTTCAATCAAAGAAATGATTTTAAAAAGGAATGATTCATTGTCTTACTTTCCTACTGATAAAAGTATATAATGCGGGAAGAATAAATAAATAAAATAAAGTAAACGAACCTTCCTGATTAACTTTTGAATAAATGATTTAAATCTTCACATTCTAGGACTCAATCTTCATGGTTCGAAGGGGTGATCCCAATAATTATATGCTAATTAATTAGTGAAGACGATATTTAAAGTTACAAAATAAGACACAGAACGACGAATTTGAACTTCTGATTCCCGAAATATAGGGGGTAGCCGCAATCTGGGAAATATGGTCCCGAACCGATCAGAAGTTTGGACCTCTTAAGGTTAACTTTATACTTTTTGCATATTTAACCATATTTTAATAACTTTTTGCCAACTGAAATTCTTTTGTCCAAAAATAATTCCATGCAAACTGAAACTAATAATTAATACTTCTTATTTTATTTATGAATAGTCGAAAAAATTTTGAATTCTAAGGTATAAAAATTTCCCATTATTTTAAGGAATGTAGTTTTAAATAGCAAAATACGAAATTTGAGTGAAATTAGTCGAATAGTTCTTGAGAAATGGAATGTCGAAAATAGGACTTTTTCAAAATTTGATTTTCCAGGAATTTTTTGACCAATTGTGCTCCACTTTTTTATTTTGTTATTTAAAATCGCATTCTTTAAAATGGCGCAAAAATTTGCATACCTTAGAATTCAAATTTTTTTTATTATTATTATTGAATTAAATAAAAAAAAAAATTATATTTACCAAACATATATATTTTGCACGAAATTATCTTAGAATAAACAATTTTTATAAATGTATGCAAAAATTTTTCCTTTTTTTAAAGAAAGATCACGATATATGGTGAAATACGCAAAAAGCAAAATGGACATAATGGGGATAATCTTTGGACAGCTCTCCAGACAGATTTATTAGGACCATATTGTCCAGATTACTGCTACTCACTACTTTTTGAGGCTCTAAAATCCAAATTTCCGAAAAATGCATCAAAAGTTATTCTGGGTAGTCCATTTTTTTACGCATTATAAGATTCCCATAATGCTTTGATTAAAATTTTAATATTTGTGATTTCAAAAGTTGTTTTTAATGAAATATATTCGATTAAAAGATCCCAAAATGTTTTCATCGTGTGAAAACTGATTAGTTTCTGTAATTCTCGAATAAAATTTAAATTTAAGCAGTGCTTTATTCTTAGCTTGAAGCAGCCCATCGCTTCGAATTATGATCAGAATAAAAATGTATTAGTAGTAAAGAATAATTGCAAGGAAATAAGATAAATGATTTTAACAGATTTTAAAATGTGGGACAAATAGATAAGCAAAGGACAAAAAATATCTTTATAAATGTAATTATTGTCATGTTCATGACTATAGGAAAAATCTGAATCTTATATGTTATTAAGGAACTAAACTATAAGATTTTTTTAGTCAACAGTTCGTTAGAAAGAGAAATTAAAATAAATAAGCAGATTAACGCTTGAAATAAATATGTCCAAGCCAGAGGTCTACACTTCATCACTAGAGTATTTATCATTCTATCAATTGCCGTATTATTTTGCTCGTTAATGGTAAGCAGTTGTTTACACTATTCTACTTTGGAAAGAGTATAAAAACGTATTTCATAATGATTACTTCTAGAAACAGATTGATCATTGACAAAATTTTAGTATACTCGAAAGAAAGTGACATCAGCTTTCACATCTCTATTCAATAGTTTATATATGAACATTATTGAAATTGTTTTGATCAGCTATGTAATTGTGGTTTATCTTTATAAGATCAAGCAAGAAGAACAGTTTATTTCAATATTTTACAAAAAGGAAAATTGGATGGCCATTGGTAGCAGTTTGAGAAATACAGAGGTTTAGACAAATCAATGATATGTGCGAATCAGTTATTACAAATCAGTTATCCTTGGGAGTTATTACCCCGTGAAGATAAAGCCTACCGGATAAAATATTTTCCAGTCTACGTGTAAGTTTGATTTCTCAAAGTCAGACTTTATGGACATCAACCGTTCTTCCCCATTTATCTTCAAATGTTTTTTTTTCCTCCCAATTTCAATTTAAAAGTGGTCAAACGAGACCATCAGAAAGTCATTAGTTGTCAAACGAGTAAAGAATTAAAATTTAAATATCTTACAGTTATGTCAAGAATTTTAGTCATAGCACGACCATTTTAAAATTTTTCGAAATGATTTGAACAATTTAATACAATATTTGACTCCAGTTGAACTACTGCGAAATTGTTTGAAACTAATTGAAATTTATTGAACTTTCATGTAAATATGATTCGTTTCTGAAAAAAAAAGGAATTTATTTTTAAAATTTTGTGAATAGTTAAACGAGAGTATGGGATCATAATTGGTTGTCAAACAAGTGCGGAATTTAAATTTGAGCTTCTTTATGTTTTAGAACAAAGTTTTAAATATTTCGAATAATTTAAACTTTAGAATAGTTTGTTTGTATCCAATTTAACACTAGCAAAGCTGTTTGAATATGATTAAAAACTCTTAAAACTCATATAAACTTATATATTTAAAGTTAAAATCCATTTTCTTAATTTATTGGTCAAATTTCAATTTCCAGACAGACAAACAAAACTATGAAGTAGTTATTGATGCAAAAGATTGAATGTGCAGAGTAAAAAAATTTAGTTTTTTCTTTCCATTTAAAAAAAAAATCAAAATTGGTTATCGAGTTTTATTTTTAGATTCATCATTTAATTCAAAGCGATCAAATAAAGTGAAAAAATAGTAATTTATGACCACAAAATGACTATAATTTGCAGTTTTGAATTTTCTCTTTTTCGGAGGTAAACCTTGCACAGCAAAATCGAAAAACCCTTTTTAGAAGTGATACTTTAACATATTTTCCTAAATAGTTCACGATTCTTTACTTCCAGAGGCTAAAGCCACATGGAGAAATTATAACTGAAACTAATATTTAAACAAATCGATTCTTATAATCTGTAAAATTTTTTTCTAGAGGCTAATTTTGCCTCTACAAAAATAATAAACTTCTGGTGAAATTGATATTTTGGCAAAGCAGTTCCTACAATCCTTCAATTTCCTCATTTCCGTAAGCTAACTTACACTCACAAAAAGTAGATAAAATATTACAAAAATTTGAAATCAAAATTAAATCCAAAATCAAAGTTAAAATTATATACCAATCGATTCCTATAATTCTCACATCACTCAAACGTGGCCAAGAACCTGGCTACATTTTTGAGCGCTTTATATATCATAAAATACTCAAATTTTCACATTTTTGGCGGCTAACTTCGAATACAAAAATGAGAAATTATTACTAAAATTGATATTCAAACAAATATATTTCCCTAATCCAAGAACTGAAGCCGTAGTAGTTATTCTAGAAACATTTTCAACGAAGGGCTTCATCTCTTTTTCAAAATATGACGAAATAGAAAGTCCACTAATAGGATTACAGTATGTCTTTTCGCGAACAACTTTCGCATTTCATTGACAGCTATCAAATGACTCATTACTTTCTACACTAATGCAATCGGTTGGTATAGTTTGTTTATTTAATTTTATCGATACGATATAATTTGCTTATACAATTTAATCGGCGAAAATAATATTTTGTGCAGATTTATTCAAATCAGTCAAAAACAAAGAGAGAGTTCTGAGTTTAATTGAAGTTAGCGAAAAATGAACAGTTATAAAAACATCAGTTTAACTTTATGTAAACTTATCAGACCTTAAAAAAAACAATGATTCCGATTTTAAGCAACATAAAAATAAGCAGATTTGTGGTCGTTTCTGGAATCCTGACGTTTCTGTATTTGATTGAATTGTGTATTGGAGCAAGAACAGTGTATTACGTTTTCTATTTGTGGATTAATCCTACTAATGGGACTCCTTTAGATGCAAATGTCAGTTGGACATTATGCGTGGCCTGTCTCTTAACTGCTGCTGCATCTTCATTTATAGTGAATTTTATATCAGCTTTATGGGAGCAAAAGCAGTTAAAAGAAGCAGGAAAAGAAAAAAGCGTTCTTCGCTTTGCTCTGCATCTTTTAGCTGGAGGAATGCTTTGGAGGTACGTAGCTATGTGGTTTAGTGATAATGAAGATCATCAAAAAAGACAATCATTATTATTGACCATGGCCAAGTTCCTATTTACCCAGTTTTTCACTATCCCATTGGTTATTGTCCATACAAGCTTACTGGAGAATTTAGAAGAACTTATTTATGATATATGCTCCATTCTGTGCATCAGTTTTAATTTATTGCTAACTTGCATTGTGTTTTCATGGGGAAAAAAGCTAGTCAGTGACCTAAAAAAATGGAATTATGAAACGATTGATCTAGTTCCTCTCATATTCAGCCAAAGTTTCTTAAATGAAGTTAATTCTACGGAGAAAAATTCGGACAGTACTAATGTAAACAAGGAAGAAATTGCTGAGAAATCGGACACTGAGGTGAAAGAAAATGTTGAACAGTCGTTTGTGCGATTTATTGTACTTTTACAGACGTTCTGTTTCAGTTTCGGTCGTCTGTTAGCACTTGGAATACTTTTGAAGCTAGCAGGTATTTATGCAATTAGCATTATGTTCTTACAGCTTCTAGCATCTGTTATTTATTTAAAGTTTCAAGTGCCCATTCTCGTATCAGATTCGTTGCAAAAATGGAGACAGCTCACAAGGTTGGCGTTTATGAGTTACATTCTCATATTTGAGTGGCATTTGAATCGGGATTCAAGTACAGGGTACGACTTTGACTCGAACGTAAAACACAGTGTGATTTACTACTCCATTGCAACCATTGAATCAGTGTTTTATCTTGTGACTTGGGCAGTAACAACAAGTTTTGCTTCAGATGATTCTTTCGACGAATATAAGAAGAACCAGGCTAAGTTTCCGCGAATTATTATAATAATTGGCAGTTTAGCTTTGGTATTTTCTCTTACGCTGCATCTTGTATTGCTAATGTGGCGATCCCGGCGAATATCAACACTGATGTATTCAGTTCAACGTAAATATGCTTGTTTCAAAATGTCTCTTAAGAAAAGCAACGAAGCAGATAAACAGAGTTCAACTCAGAAGAGACAGATTGAAATAAGCAGCCCTATTCCTATAAATAGTTTCAATGAAGTTAACAGTGGTGAGGGAGAGGAACCAGGTTTAGACAAACATAACAGTTATAGAGATTTAAGAGAACCTCTTGATGATGAAATTGAAATATATTCTCGAGAAAAGTGCTCAAAAAATGTATCGGTTATAGAGAAACAAGTAGACTCTCCTGCAAAGGTTTTCGTTAAAATGCAACAAAAAGCTCCACCACCTGACAATTCGAGTGTCAGTTCCATTAAAAGAAAAGCTAAGAAAATGGAAGCTGATTCCGATAATTCAATAGTAGATAAAAATGAAACAAAAATTAAAACTCCAGATAAAATCAAGAAGACAGTTCCTAGAGAAAACAGGAAAAAGAAAGAGATCGTAACTGATTTTCCTACTGATGAAAATGTTGCAAATAAATCCAGCTCTGAAAAGTCTGAAGATTCTGGTGCCGTTAAAGTTACAGTCAAAAATGATATCCCAAATGAGAAATCAAAAGTTGCCGTGCTTTCAGAGACTATCAGTGATCAATGGAATAAACTGTCATTGGCTTCTCTGAAATTTTCGGGTACGATTCGTGAGCAATTTCAAAAAAGGAAGACTCAGTTACAAACGTTACGTAGTGGTACCACAGAAGAAAACAATACAGAAGAGAAGAAAAGAAGCAAAAAACGGAAACTTGAAGACAATGAACCTTCCATTGATGATCCGCCTAAGCAATTCGTTGGGCAGATATATTCAACAGAAGGCTATTTCGTGGGAGACGAACGAGATATTGACGAAGATGTTTGTTATTCAGTTAATGATGCCAACACAAGCAAGGAAGAGGAAGAAATAACTGTGGATGAGCTAAGTGAAAAGCAATCCTCAATTGAAGTTGAAAGCTCTGAAGGTGGTGCTGATGATGATTCAGAACCACCGCATCGTTCTGACGGTGAACCGTGTCCATGTTTTGTTTGCAAAACTGAAAACGTTCGGATGTTCCGTCGACGTTCTTCGTCGGTTCCACCACCAGATAGGAAGAAATTTTCTAAATCCGAAACTTTGCCAGAACAAAAAGTGCTGTATCGATATTCTTCAAATCCGATCATTTCTCAAAATGAAAATGACACAACTTCTGATATTAATGCATATTATAAAAATGACACTAACATCAAATCTCTTTCTCGTCAAGTTCACTCGATTAAACGTGCTCACAATTTAAGTCTAATGTCATTAGACAGGGTCGAGCATTATGTGTGAGACGAATATTAAATATCAGATTGAATTTCAAAAGATATTATACTCTAAAAATATGATGCAACGACTACTTATATGAACGAGAAGTATTCATGTGTAAATCTGAAACTTATATTTCAACAGTATTTTCAAGAAGCTTAATTAACATTAATCAATAAGGCTATTATTTAAAATGTTGTCTTTTCTAACTTGTAAGAAATGCTTTAATTTATCGCGAATGTTATGATAAATTGTTGAATAATACTTACTATACTAATATTTAAAGAAAAATTTATTTACTCGATTGGAATTTGTTTATTAATTTGAATGAAAAATAGTTCAAATGAACTAAAATAAAATACAGTATTTCTAGACTTTGCTCATATATAGAAATCAATTAATCTATTTGACAATAATTATCTATATTTTCAACAAAATAGATTTTCATATCAAGAATGTTTTTATACAATTTGTTGTTTAAGAAATATTTTATATCTATTTCTTCGAGTCTAAGGAAAAATGCTTTTCTTTACAATGAACACCCTTTTAATGTTTTGTTGATTAAATATTATTGATCATTTATGTTATGTTGAATCGTAAGATTGTTTTGAAAATGCATGTTGTTCTTAAAACCTAAATTTAGTGCCTATAAAGCTCAAAACAAGTTTCAGTTTTATCAGAAATCAATAAAACATGATTAAAGTATATAATATAAAAAATTTAAAACTAAATCACCTGAAAATTGTATAGTATTTGATTTTATAGTTTCTGATTGTTATTATCAATTGATTAAAATTGAAATTAAAACACTGTAAGGCTTGCAGTTGAAAACAGAACTAAGGTTGATAAATAATAAAAACACCATATTTTTTAAGATAAAATATCGATTACTTGATAAAAATAATTCATTTTTCCTGAACTTAACAAAATCTCAGATCTTTTCACTTATTATACCTTGGACTATTCTCATATTTTCCCTTTAATCGATTTAAGTATTGAGAAACAGGTTTAATTAGCACAAAGATATTTTCTTGTTGAATTTAACTTTCTAAAAACCTAAAAATGTCGATGTCATAGCTATAAAGTATTTTAATAGAATATTACTTCATATTGTTTTCGTGATGTTAGTTTTATTACTTTCTGCATAAAAAGATTAAATTGGCCCAATATGTATCACGATTCCCTATATTATCAAAATATGAATAAAACTTGAGAGAAATTTTCTGTAGTATTTATTCTAGTACCCGATCTTATCAATTCTGGTGCCAGGGTTTGAAATTAGTTTTTCTTGATAGCTTTTCAAAATTATATTTTTAGTTTAGATTATTTTTAGTCTAACAGAAAAAGTTTATAAAGAACAAATATGTTTTGTACATTCTATTTGTCTATTCCCATTAAATTAACACTTAAAAAACAAACATATGATCTTAACGCATTGCATCAAAAAACGACATGTATTAATACTTTCTCTCTATGATTCCTTAGGTAGCAGATAAGAATAGGCACTTTGCAGACACTAGAGTGAATTTAAAAAAACTTTTGGTTAAGAACATGTTATTAAATTGAATAAAAACTGTGTCTTGTAGCGAAATATCATTGCAGTTGGTGAAGCGAAAATTCCTAAGATCCGTTAAAAAATCTCACGCAAAAATAATAATATTAATACTAATGAGAATAAAATTTTACCCAATGTAACTAGTAATTCCTGCCTCCCGGACTGTAGAAGCACGGTAGAACATGAATTATTATTTACACTTAAATACTCAAAATAAGGACCCAATATTCGATAAACTACAATAAATATATCGGCAAGACTTAAAAGATTTCTAATGAGGAAATCTTTTGATTTTTTTGGGTGCAGTAAGAAGTAAAGAAAAAATATTTTAAGGCAGTTTTTTCAAGTAGTTTCAGTTTGTTAGCTTAAGATCGCATTATTACACCAACTTCTCAAAGGAACCAGATTGAAATTTATTTCAGGCTCAGACAGCAAACATTTCCTGAAAGGCAAACAAACTATAATAATGAATATAGTACTATATATTCATGGACCTTCTGTCATTCATTAACGTTCTTTACAAAAAAAAAACTTAGGCATTCTAATCGTTGATAATACTAATTTTCACTCCCGATATTATCTAATATACGGGGTGAAAATTTCCAAGTTAGAGATCCCATTGTGAGTTCAACTTTATTTTCTTTTCTTTATGAAAGAAAAGTTAGCATGAATAGAAAACTTTAAATGAGTCTTAAAAGAAATCAAAGAGCATTTTTTTACAAAGTAATACTTTTTAAAAGAAAAAAAAAAAGGAATTTTTGAGGTAGAGAGAGAAAAGTTTGAACTGTACTTTTTCTAACTGTACAAATGATGCACACAAACAAATTGATGACTTTTTAAAAATTTAAGTCCGCTTAAGAACAGGGAGAAAGCAAAGAACAGGACCTTTTAATTACCTTTGATATAATGATCGGAAAAGTGCGTATCAAGATTAAATCTTAAATGATTAATTTTAGAGATGCTAATCAATTAGGGCAGAAGATATATTGATTTAAGAAATTAAGACACAAAAATGTGTATTTTCAGAAAAAAGTGTTTTTCTGAGTGAAAAAAAAAATAAAGTGAGAAAAAAGAATTAATTGAATTTTAAGGTTCATTCAGGAAGGAAAGACGTCATAGGAGAAAAGGTACAACTGTAACCTTAGGTTTTGGTATCTTTTCAGGAAATACTATGAGAGCTCATTTTAAACTTTAGAATTATTTAAGCCATGTCATTTTTTCATACATATTAATAAAGTTTATAGCTTTTAGAGGTTACACAATAGAATGTTTTTGAACACCCTATACCAAACAATATAGCGATAAGCTCGTAACTTATGTTAATTACGTTGGTTATTGTGTGAATTAACAACACAAAATTTCGTAAATATAATATAAAATTCTTAAAAATTTCTTGAATGTTCGTGCATTTTTATTGAAAACTAAATTTTTTGACTTACGTTTTCTTACAAGAACTTTTGCAATATTCAATAAACTTCTAACCATATTTTTAGAATAATTTTTTATTAATATTAAAAATATCATTTCAAAATTAGAAAAATAATTTTCGAAAATTGCGCAAGATATCAGTATTTAAAGTAATCCTTTTATACTGCGACTGTGCGGAAGACATAAAGTTGTTTTTTTTCATAAATTTGTTTTGAAGCGTATTTAGTAAATTTCAAAAGAATACGGGGCCTCCCTGGCCGAGAGGTATTGCCGGTCCAAACGCTCTGTTAAGGGTGGAGGTAGCGGGTTCGAATCCTGCCGTAACCCTGGATGTATTCTTTGTGATGTCTTTCTCTGAATTGTTCTATCTGTATTATCTACTTGACAATGCCTTATAAGCCTATATTGAGCAAACAAGTCAGCAAATGTATGTAATTTCAATAAATCATTTCAATAAATCAAAAGAATACGATTCGAATATCTTGGAAATTTGAAAAGTTTTCTAAGTAGTTTTTGTTAATTTGGAAAGAAAGCTTGGCATGGTAAGGGATTTTCAACAAATTTAATTTTGTTCCATTAACCAAGATTTATTAAAATTGACATTGGCTTTATACAGAATCACACCTTATAAAATTATGTTTTATTTCCCATTACCATCATATCTTGTTGTCCGGGCAATCATTTGATGGTATTATCATCTATTAATAAATTTTCTCGCATATTACAAAATGGAATTTGTAGAAAACCCATTATTATTCCGAGTTTTCAGTAAAAAAGTACAAAACCTACTTAATTTACTAGAAAGTTTTTACGTTTTTAAGATATTCAAATCAGACTTTTTTCCTAAGTTACCCAATACGATTTTAAGCAAAATTATGAGAAAAATTTTGTAAATTTTTTACCCTCATGCGCAGTATGAAAGAATTACTTTAAATACTCATATCTTACGCAATCTCATATATTCATATCTTACTTGACGATCCTTTTTCATTTTTAAAATTTTGAAAAGGATATTTTTATTATTAATTAAAAATTACTCAAAAAATTTTGTTTAATTTTATTGAATATTTCAGCAGTTATAGTAAGAAAACTTATAAGTAAAAAAAATATAATTTTTTCATAAAAATGCATATATTTTCATGAATATTTCAGATGGTTTACGAAATTTTTGCAGTTGTTGCATATAATAACCAACGTAATTGACATAAGTTGCATGCTTTTTGCTCAATTTTCTGGCATGGAGCATTCCAAAAACATTCTTTTTCGTTTGTAATTTATTGCCTGTTCCTCAAACCATTGAAAGTTTTAAACTTTACTAATATGTATAGGAAATCGCAGAACCTAAATGCTTAAATTTTTTTAAATAAGTACTACTAAGCAAAATATTTATAAGAATATCTTAATACTATTAATTAGCTCAATACTAATTAGCTTAATAATAAATTCTTCTAAGCCTTTTTATCGGTACATTTCACAGCACCTCCAACCGAAAATCAGGGGATACATAAAACTGAACTCGACAAATCCTCATGATCCACCAATTATCTTAAATATTACGCTGATCCACTACATCTGAAAGACATTATTGAAGGTAAAAGTTATGACAGTTTTGAAAATGGCATAGTTTTTGCCCTCAATAATTGCTGTCCTTATTGATAAATAATGACATAGCTATTTAATTGGTTGTACAGTTACAATTTTATAAATTTATTCGTTGCTATTCAAATATTCATTATACTCCATATTTATAGTTGTATGAATACTCGCCCTTTATGAGGGGAAAAGCAATCACAAGTAATCAATTAACACGTGCACAAAACTAAAACCGTGACAATTATTAAATTTTGATTAATTTTATTTCTTATTGAATGTAACTCTCTTCACAATGACTTTATACCATTCGATAAAGCTAAACATGTTTTGGAAGTTCTACTTGTTAAAAAAAGGAAGAATTATATTAGAACTAATTTCGCAAGTTTACTCGAAGGATTAAACTGATAACTACTAAACTACTAAGCAGAGATCTTTCACAAGACAGCCATAATCAAACAATTGTTCTGTTGACACTAAGTGCCTAGCGTCAATCTTGATTTTTATTTTTAAATTTTTATTGGCGTTAAAAGTATTTAGGTCTATATAAAGGTGTTTCAAATGCGTAACAGGTGGCAAAACTACTTGTTGTTTCAAACAGTTAGAAAAATATTTATTTACTGACGTCATGGCAAACCGTGGAAAATCACCTAACCCCATTTTTAGGACTCTATCTTTTTTTGAACTGCTATGGTAGGAATGCCACATATTTTTGACCCTGCCTGATTGGTTGATGTGGACACCACCTGATCTGGTATCCCTCTTACTAAGCTTAAAAACCATAACTAACGAGTGAACTTTCAGCCACGACATATTTAACGAGCCCCTTGCTGAGTATACACGCTGGTTGAACACGCTGGCTGAGTATACATGCTGGTATCTCCACAAGAAATGTGAGTGAAGACTCGACTGCGTCACTAGAGCTTTCGTCACTGCGTCACTAGAGCTCTCAACGTCACCTCCCGATACCATACACTTTGTTTTCATTAGTGATTATGAGCTATAAAAAAGGATAAATAAATATTGAAATACCTATTGTCGAAACTAGTGTTTCTTTTAATATAGCTGTAAGCTAGAAGACATTACTGATGTTCTCCGTTAAATAATGAAAAGAAAAAGTGACTACAGTTTAATTTGAAACAGTACGTAATGTTAATCCTGTGCACGTATGTAAGAGAGAGGTGACGTGAGAAGGAAAAAAAAAAAAAAAAAAAAANAAAAAAAAAAAAAAAAAAAAAAAAAAAAAAAATTCAGGAAAGCAAATATTGCTGAAAAATATGTAAAATATTATGCAACTTTTTGATAAAAATTACTTCAGGAAATTCAACTTTAAACGGTACAGTAGCTTTTTTATCATTAAAAATGAAATTCCGACTTATTTTCTACGATCATCGTTAGTATATTTTTAAAGCTATTTCAACAAACAGTGATAGTCTCATATATACCATGCATCAACATTGCTCATTTAGAATTAAAGATGTAAAAAAATAGAGTGTCATGCATAAAAATAAGATATAAGAGAAAGATAAATTTAAATGGCGATAATAAGATAACTACAGAAAAAACGCATAAATTTGATAGGGACTTTAAAGATAGAAAATACTTAAAGGTATAAAAAGTAAATTCCTTTCCTCCCTTCCTTTTATCCTTTAAGTATTTCCTTTTTGTATATAACAGTTTAAATTTATTTTATGCGAAATTTTCTGAGTGATTTTCATAAATTAGGGTTTTGTTTTTCGCAATTTAAACATATATAATTTAAAAAATTATAAAAAAAAGAGTTTAATTGTTGTAGAATTGTGAAACCAACAACAATGTCGTGCTGAATTAAAAAAATGTTAACATCTTCCGTAGTCTTATTTTGTTTGTGCATATTTCTTTGTTTTTATATTTCTGTAAGAGGTGAGTATTTTTGCGTATTGCTTTGGGTATTTGCTTTATTTCTCTTTGGAAACATATCTAAATTGCGCTAATTGATATATTTATAATTGAATATAGCAGGTCATTGTCTTTTAATCTTTTTCTTTTTTTCTTTGTTAATTTCAGTTTTCACTTTATTTCAAATTTGGTGATAGCAATTCAACCCTTATGTCCAAACTTCACACTTTGAAGCCATTGGAACCTATTGGGTTATTGTTATCCCACGACAGCATTGTACCACCATTTTTGGTTTAATGATCACGTTCCCCTTCATTTAACTAATCTTGATTCCTATTCCAGTTTTTATTAATTCGTTTTTGTGTTATATACTTTCAAAACTTACAACGTTAATTTATTTTTAACTCAATGACCATATTCAAATTCAAGTACAAATAGAAATTTTGACCTATTACAAGATAATATAATATTTTCATTGTGATGTGTACATATTCATATAATTATCAAAACCATCTTATCTATCACATTCAATCAAATTTCAATCCATTATCTTAATATATAAAAAATTTACACAATTTTCACCATTTATTATAATGTTTTTGAAATGTAACAATTATTTGTTTCGTAGTTTATGCATATGTAGTCCATTTTTACATGCTTATTTTAATACTTAAAAGTTTTCTCAGTTGTTTGCTGCAACTGTAAATGAATTTTGCCATTAATGCTGAATTTTGTCATAATGAAACTTGGAGCTAACCATAGATTTTATCCTTTTTCGCTTTTTTTAATCAAGTTCTCAAATCAATGATTACGCTTGGAATATTCGGTATGTTTTCACGATTTTATTTAGTTAGTTAATCAGTGAAAAAGGAATTTCTCTTAATAAAGAGTCAATAATTTTTTATAGTATTATTTAAACATTTTTTACTAACTTTCTCTCGTGTTTTAATTATTCAAAATTGATAGCTGGCAAGTCTATGCCAATTTGAAAATCGACAAAATAAAAACTGTGCAACATCATGATTTAGGGATAGAGGATTTCAGAGTATTAATTTCATCTTAATGGCTAAAAATGCTATTGAAAGTATTTTCTGTGCCTTATTATTATCAACAGAAAAGACATCGAAAAATTTCATTACAACTGTACTACAAAGGGATAAAATTTGATTCCAGATTATATCTGTATTAGAGACTGGATTTATGAATATGACCCATAATATTTTGCCCTACACTGTTAAAATTTCTATTCTAAAATTATGGTAAAATAAATGGCAGCTACCTGTCCATCTGATTAACTGTAAAGTTTAAGGTAAAGAACATTTTTTCCTTTATTGTTTTGAAACCATTTACAAGAAATATGGTTATAAAACCACGAATACAAAACTATACTGATTTTTAACCATTTACTACAGGCATCTTTCAAAATCGTAAAAAAATAATAATTATTATTTACTAAACATAGGAGCTCGGCTTTTCGTAAGGTAATGGGTATTGGAGAGTGCCGGACACTGGTAATTCTTCGGGTGTTGAAAGAAATGGAGGAAATATTGTGGTGTCAATACTAGGACTCGAACTCCAGTTCTGCCTGTCATGAGATTGACTCATAAGCCCTCTCGGCTATGATATGCCCGTAGTTGCAAAGAACTAAGTAGCTTCATTTGGTGGTTCTAATTGGTGCGATAAAATTCAGGTTGTTTAACCGTATTAGGTGAAAGTAGTTAATAAACAATTTTTCTCTAACTTAACAGTTTGATTACCATTATATTTACGGTTATTAGACTGTTTTGATTAAATATGGTAAAATAACCATTCAATAAATAGCTATTTAACCATTTTTTCAGAGAAATTTCTAACAGTGTAGCCGTTTTAATTATATTTTACAATCAAATATATATTTATATTTTATTGGATTGAAACAAATTTTTTATTTTGCTTTTGCCATGTCAAAAAGAGCATAATAATTTAGTGTTTCAAAACTTTTTTTTTTGCTTATTTTGAATTTAAAAAAACAAAACAAGTGAACAACGTTTTAAAAGTTTTTCTGAGCTCAAAAGATCTTTGTTTCAAATGTTAATAGATAAAATGTCGATTTATTTCTATTCATATAAAACTTTAGCTTTGAAACACGTTTCTCTTTTTTTCCTGCTCGTGACAATGAGATAGCTTTTAATGGTCCTGGGTTAAAAAATATTATACATATTTTTGATCTTATGTTGCAAGCTGAGTTATTTTAATGCGTGAATTCCGATTTCCTTAGATGCTATATATATAATGTACGTTATGATGCGATACACTTTCAGATCGTATAAATGCAAAAGCTAATATTAAAACCAAATTAGATCTGAAGTATTAAATTCATTTACATATACCGTCGATGGAATTAAGCAGGTAAGTGGCCTGTTTAGTTAATTAGTATTTAGAAAATAATTAGAAATTTTTAAAAAATTATAAAAGGCCATTATATTCCAATAAATGCGCTCAAATGCTGCAAATCAAATATATATATATATATATATATATATATTATAGCAAATTCAAATGATTCTAAATACTAAAAAAGTCTAATAAAAAGTGCTAATATAATAGATAAAAGTATAGATATAAATAATAAAAAATACAATGTGTTGCAACTCATCAGCTGCCACCAACTATAATATATACCAGGGGTTTCCAACTTGCATGAGGCCGGGGGCCACTATTAGAAGCACAAATCAAATGGCTGGCCGCAACATCATCAAAATGTTTTATAGGACTCTTTTATGTTTGAAGGAACATTAAATATTACTGTCAGAGTTTTACCAAGTTGTACAAAACAAAAGTATTGAATTACAAATTAAAATAGGAAGTAGATTTTTAAAAATATTTAATTGTTATTAATAACATTTTNATTAAAACTCTACAACAAGGGGATAAAATTTGATTCCAGATTATATCTGTATTAGAGACTGGATTTATGAACATGACCCATAATATTTTGCTCTAGCAGTTTTAGTTATATTTTACAATAAAATATTTATATTTTATTTGATTGAAACAAATTATTTTATTTCGCTTTTGCCATGTCAAAAAGAGAAAAACAATTTAGCGTTTCAGAACTTTTTTTATGTTTATATTAAAAAAACAAATCAAATAAACAACGTTTTAAAAGTATTTTTGAGCTTAAAAGATCTTTGTTTCAAATGTTAATAGATAAAATATCGATTTATTTCTATTCATAAAAAACTTTAGCTTTGAAACACGTTTTTCTTTCTTTCCTGCTCGTGACAATAAGATAGCTCTTGATAGTCCTGGTTTAAAAAAAAATTATATATATTTTTGATCTTAACGTTGCAAGCTGAGTTATTTGAATGCGTGAATTCCGATTTCCTTAGACACTATATATCTAGCGTACGTTATGATACAATACACTTTCAGATTGTATAAATGCAAAGCTTAATATTATAACCAAATTAGATCTAAAGTATCAATTTAATTTATACATACAATCGATGGAATTAAGCAGGTAAGTGGCCTGTTTAATTAATTAGCATTTAGAAATTTTTTAAATGATAAAAAGCCATTATATTCCAATAAATGCGCTCAAATGCTGCCGACGAAAAGTAGAGCAGATATATATTTATATATATATATATGCATATATTATAACAAATTCAAATGATTCTAAATACTAAAAAATGTAATAAAAAGTGTTAATATAATAGATAAAAGTATAGATATAAATAATAAAATATATAATGTGTTGCAACTCATCAGCAGCCAATATACCTTTAAAGCAGTGGTTACCAACTGGCGTCCCGCGGGCAGCTTCCGGCCAGCAAAGCCTCTTTCTGGTGGCCCGCGAACTAAAATATATTAGTTGTCACATTTTGCGGACAATTTTCGTAAAAATCCATATGGGTTTTTAAATACTTTTCTTTCGTTTTAAAAAAACTAACTTCTGCGTTTCTGTGGAATTTAGCTACCAATGGTGCAAAAATATGTATTTCTCTGGTTTTGCATCCAAGAAAATGTTTATTCAAACACAAAATTAATCCTGTGTGTTGTTTAAAAATCTACTTATCATTTTAATTTGTAATTCAATACGTTTGTTTCGTACAACTAAATATAAATCTGACAGTAATATTTAATGTTCCATTAAACGTAAAAGAATCCTATATAAAATTTTGATTAAGTTGCTGCCCGCCAGTTGACTGATGTTTTAATTGCGGCCCCCAACCTCATGTAAGCTGGAAACTCCTACTTTAATGGAAACAAATAATGCCATTGAACTGTTCAGTCAATAGTAACATAACCTACAGCTATTCCCCTCGACGCAGTGTGCTGTTTGCCACGTTGCTACAACGAAACCCGACACTTTTTTTCATTCAAAGGTATGTATTTTTTATTATTGTTGGCTACTCGTGAGTTAAAACACTTTTTATTAAATATTTTTTTATTATTTATATCTTTTTGTTGCAATGTATATACATAATATATATATAAGCATGCACACATACACACGCACATATATATATATACAGTTTTTTCATTGATCACAAGCGTGAGAAATTAAAAAATATCTGGACCTATTTTATGAATGAAATATTAAAAATGTTTCCCTTTCTTTCATTTGACTTGGGGAACAATTGGGAATACTTGTGAAACTTTCCCCTATCTTGAAATAGTGGGACACACGACGATTGTTAGTGTGATTTGGATTCTCACTATGGTAATAAATAAAGAATGGTGTGTTTTCCCCCGCTTCCCCCCACCTATGCCTACTCTGATTACATACTTTGAACAAATTTTGAAAACCCGAAACAGGATCAAAATATTTAACATTTTAAACAAGATAAGTAGTTTGTTCTGAATTCTTCAAATGATACTTGATTAAAGAGTTCTTAAAATAATTATTTATTCGACGATTTTTAATGTATAGTTTACGAACTTTGTCCAAAATAAAGACAAAAGTATATACAGGGCTCACAAACTAATATTGAAACGAAAACATATAAATTCATTATTGAAATCAGCTGAATCCTTTGTGCTGAATCTAAGATCTGTGATCTAAGAAAGATGGGATAATGCAGACACCAGGTTGATTTTTTGTCGAAATGTGGCGGCATTTTCAAAAACTATCATCCGATTCCTTTCTGTTTTTTTCCAAAATTGTTTTTGTTGTTTTCACTCTTTAGTGAGTCGTTAATTTATGTAAATTTAATGTTTTTTTCCCCTTTTAAGTATTAATGCACGAGCTTTAAAGCACATATTTTTCGGTTACTTTTTTGCATGAATTTGTAAGACACACATTAAGACACTGTAATAACGTAACACTCTTTTCTTAATCTAAGATTGCAATTTTCGTTTTTCAGTTGAAAAATGTATGATATTATAAGAGAAAGTTCATATTTACCGCCACCGTTTGCAAACTCTCCTCTTTTTCCTTTACTGCTGATGTCATTGGCCGCGCAAAAAAATGCTCCCTCAAACACCCAGACAGCATCATCTATCAGGTCTTCATATGATTTTATTGTAGGTAAGAAAATACTATTTGTATTAAAGTGAACTTGCCGCGCAAATAATCAAACTATGCACACTTAAAATCAATAATAACCTCATGTCCTTTCTGTATATAATGAATTGCTGCCAATAGATAAAACCAGACTGAAATTATCCGGCTATTGTTTTTTCTAATTTTCATTTTAATGTTTTGTTATCTCCATTTATTATTACATAAGTGATGTTTTGAAGTTTGAGAAACAAAGCAATAATATAGAGTTAAAGATGCTTGTTTCTTCAAACATATATATATATACCGAAGAGCCATTACATTATGACCACCCTGCTAATAACATGTAGGACCACCTTTAGGCCTCAAAGCTGCTAGCACCCGCCATGGCATTGATTCCACAAGGTGCTGATAGGTAATCTGAGGTATCTGGTACCAAGCTCTCACCAACTGGTCCTGCAATTCCCTCACATTGGGAGGGGGTAGCGTGGCTGCACGAATTTGGTTTTACAAGTTGGACCACAAATGCTCAATTGGATTAAGGTCAGGTGAATTAGGGGGAAAAGACATGACTTGAAAGCCATTGGAATGTTCCTCGACGATTGAACCCTTATGACATGGTGTATTATCCTGTTGGTAAACACCATTCCTCGTAGGAAAAACTGTTGCCATGAATGGGTGAACCTGATCTGCAACTATGTTCAAGTATCTCACAGACGTCAGGGATTGTTTTATGAGGATTAAGGCTTTAATGTGCCCCATGAAAGCATTGTTCCTGGGCGAGAAACCATGAAAACCTGGGCGAGCCCATTGTTATAGATGGAGGGTGGTCATAATGTAATGGCTCTTCTGTGTATATTATATACATATATAAGATCTATATATAAGATGATATCTATTTTAAGATGAAATAAAACAAGATAAGTTATAACTTCACATGAGAACTAAATGGATTATTACACTAGAAGAAAACCGAAAAGCAGTAATAGGAAATAACAGACTAAAAATCACCTTGTAAATAAAATTAAAAGTCAAAAAGTATTTATCAGGAAATAACATCCAAAAAAATGAAAATGAAAAAAAAACAAACTAAAAAAGAAATTGAGTGGAGGCACTGACATACATGGCAGCTTCATTAGGGGAGCATTACCATGCAGACAGTGCGAGAGCAGTTATTGCGCGGTTGACGATAAGTTACCACAAACAACTATACCACCGACTGATTCAAGAAAAGCATTAACAAACAGTGACAGCAGGGCATACGAAGACAACATACAGAAACTTTGAAAATCGAAGTAGAAGTGCATTAATTTCCAGTTGGGGTACAGAATTTTTCGGTTGCAGAATTAGAAAGTTGCTGGTTCGAGAACATATCTGTTAAACGTTGTGATGCAATGCACTTTCGGAATGTGAAGAATGCACAATTATAACCAAATTAATATTATAACCAAATTAGATCTAAAGTTTTAACTTAATTGAAACAAGATAAGTACGTTTTGATATATAAATTGGCTTAATCTTATGTATTGGTTAAATTGCGACGAAAACATACATGCTGCCATTATTAATTTCAAAGCTCATCTAATAAATCCTAAAAATATGTGAATTATGTATCCATCTGATATTTAACAAAGTAATCTTCAGTTATTCTCTGTAAATGTTTTAGAATCAAGTTTTTAAGTTTTGGTTTGGAATACCTTTCAGTGGCAAAAACGTACTTTCTCTGTATAAATCTACTTCTTTTTACTGATTTTGAATTTCGTTTAATCAAAATATGGGGGTTAGCCGAAATCTGGCGAAAATGATCCCAGTAGTTTAATCAAACGAACGGCCGAAAGTTAGGATCCCTAAATGATAATTTTACTTTTTGCTGATTTTGCCATATCTCGAGAACTTTTTAAGCTAATCAAAAATGTTTTGCATGCATTTATAAAATGCGTGCATAACTGCAGTCAAAAAATAATTTTTAATCATCATTTATTATTTTATTTAATAATAATCGAAAAATTAAGCTGTATGGTACATAAATGTTTACATTACTTAAAATGATGTTATTCTTTTTTATGACGAAATAGAAAATTTTAACGAAGTCGGTCGAGTAGCGCTGCGGAATCGAGATTTGAATATAATTTTACTGCGCACTGTACGTTTCTACATGTATAGCTTACCTCAAAGCATAATAAATGGAAGTGTTATTCACACTAAATTTTCAAGAGATCAGTCTTGGAAATTTACAGTGCTGCATTTTGTATTTTTCACCATTAAAAAAATATTAATAGTTTTAAATATTGAAAACTTCATAAATTAAATCTGCCATATCATCGTTATAAACATAACACTAGCATTTACAGTAATACTCTACGTTGTCCTGACTAAATTAGTTAGTAGAACAAATAAATGATTCCAAGGATAGATAAAAAGGGACTTACAATTTTACTCTTTTTGCTGCCTTAAGCAACTCGCTAGTGCTAGCAGGTCTATTTAATTTCACCCAATATTTTTTAAATTAAGCATGATTTTGTCTCAATAGGCATTTTACTGCATTAGAAAGTAATGGTTAATTTAATGGAATAAATTTTGCTTTATACATTTAGTGGGAGCAGGATCGGCTGGTGCAACAGTTGCAGCTCGCCTGTCAGAGTTACCGTGTGTCAGTGTTCTTTTATTAGAAGCAGGTAAAAGACCACCAGTTGTGAATGATGTACCGTTTTTTGGAAGAGCGTTTTGGTTGACAGATCTAGACTGGACCTATAAAACAACTCCTCAAAGATATACGGGGAGATTACTTAAAGACAGAGTTTGTACCGTTTAAATACTTATCTCTAAATGAGCATGGTCCCAAGATGCAATCTACTTGTGTAGTTACTTTTCGGATCAATAGGCGACGCTTCTATAGTATAGTATGATAGAGCATACTACTAAGCAGAACTTAACCTTAAAAAAACATCCGTGTAGGGTAAACCGAGCAAATGTACACCAGAAAGTGGCACTTAACTTTTAAAAAAAATCATCAGAGTAGGGTATAACGGGTAAATGTATACCGGGCAGTGGTATTGAGAATGCATAACTAAAAAAGATTCATGCATTAAAAAATAAACGTCTAATACACAGGTAGATTGCATATTGCGATATTGCCCCCAAAATGTCAATCTATAGCTACATAATGACAATTATTGATCCATTTAAAATAAAAATAAAATTTTTAAATACTATTGATATGCAAGTTTTTAAAGTAATTTTTTAATATCCGGCATTGGATGCCGACTCAATTCTGAATTTACGACTACCAATGNACCCGCCGTGGCATTGATTCCACAAGGTGCTGATAGGTAGTCTGAGGTATCTGGTACCAAGCGCTCACCAACTGGTCCTGCAATTCCCTCACATTGGGAGGGGGTAGCGTGGCTGCACAATTTGGTTTTCCAAGTGCTCAATTGGTGGATCACAAATGCTCAATTGGATTAAGGTCAGGTGAATTTGGGGGAAAAGACATGACTTGAAAGTCATTGGAATGTTCCTCGACGATTCAACCCTTATGACATGCTGCATTATCCTGTTGGCAAACACCATCCCTAGCAGGAAAAACTGTTGTTATGAATAGGTGAACCTGGTCTGCAACTATGTTCAAGTATCTTACAGACGTCAAGGATTGTTCTATGAGGAATATGGGTCCTAATGTGCCCCATGAAAACATTGTTCCTGGGCGAGAAACCATGAAAACCTGGGAGAGCCCATTGTTATAGATGGAGGGTGGGCATAATGTAATGGCTCTTCGGTGTATATTATATACATAATATAATATCTCTATATAAGATGATATCTATTTTAAGATGAAATAAAACAAAATAAGTTATAACTTCACATGAGAACTAAATGGATTATTACACTAGGAGAAAACCGAAAGCAGCAGGAAATAACAGACTAAAAATCACTTTGTAAATAACATTAAAAGTCAAAAAGTTTTTAACAGGAAATAACATCCAAAAAAAATGAAAATGAAAAAAAAAACTAACTAAAAAAGAAATTGAGTGGAGGCACTGACATACATGGCAGCTTCATTAGGGGAGCATTACCATGCAGACAGTGCGAGAGCAGTTATTGCGCGGTTGACGGTAAGTTACCACAAGCAACTATACCACCGACTGATTCAAGAAAAGCAATAACAAACTTACAGCAAGGCAGACGAAGACTATATACAGAAACTTTGAAAATCGAAGTAGAAGTGCATTAATTTCCAGATGGGATACAGAATTTTTCGGATGAAATTAGAAAGTTGCAGGTTCGAGAACATATCTGTTATACGTTGGGTTGTGATGCAATGCACTTTCAGATTGTATAAATCTTAAAGTGTAAATCTGAATGTGAAGAATGCATAAGTTAATATAACCAAATTAGATCTAAAGTTTTAACTTAATTGAAACAAGATAAGTACGTTTTGATTTATAAATTGGCTTAATCCTATGTATTGGTTAAATTTCAACGAAAACATACATGATAGTGCTGCACTTTGTATTTTTCACCATTAAAAATATTAATACTTTTAAATATTGAAAACATCATAATTTTAACCTCCCATATCATCTTTATAAACATAACTCTAGCATTTACAGTAATACTCTACGTTGTCATGACTAAATTAGTAGAAGAAATAAGGGATCCTAAGGATAGATAAAAAGGAACTTACAATTTTACTCTTTCTGTTGCCTTAAGCCACTCGCTAATGCTAGCAAGTCTATTTAATTTCACCCAATATTTTTCAAGTTAAGTATGGTTTTCTCTCAATAGGCATTTTACTGCATTGGAAAGTAATGGTTAATTTAATAGAATAAATTTTGTTTTATACATTTAGTGGGAGCAGGATCGGCTGGTGCAACAGTTGCAGCTCGCCTGTCAGAGTTACCGTGTGTTAATGTTCTTTTATTAGAAGCAGGTAAAAAACCACCAGTTGTGAATGATGTACCGTTTTTTGGAAGAGCGTTTTGGTTGACAGATCTAGACTGGACCTATAAAACAACTCCTCAAAGATACACGGGAAGATTACTTAAAGACAGAGTTTGTACCTTTTAAATACTTACCCCTAAATGGGTATGGTCCCAAAATGCAATCTACTTGTGTAGTTACTTTTCGGATCAATAGGCGACATTTCTATAGTATAGTATGATAGAGTATACCACTAAGCAGAACTTAACCTTAAAAAACATCCGTGCAGACATCCGTTACCGCAAAGCGGGTAAATGTATACCAGACAGTGGTACTAAGAATGAATATTCAAAAAAGATTCATGTATTAAAAATGAACATCTATTACGCAGGTAGATTACATATTGGGATATTACCCCTAAATGTCTATCTACAGTTACATAATGACAATTATTGAGCCATATAGAATAAAAATAAAATTTTTAAATACTACTGATATGCAAGTTTTTAAAGTAATTTTTTAACATCCGGCATTGGAATACCGACTAAATTCTGAATTTACGACTACCAATGGTCAATTGCGTAGCCTTGTAATTTTGAATCCAACCCAGAAAACAAAACAACTCTTTGATCAAGCATTGTGAGAAACTAGCCTTCGTAGAGGACTTTTTCATGGAAGTAACCTGCATTTTCCTTAGCTTGCATTTACGTTACATGAAACTAACCTGCATTTGCGTTAGTTTGCATTGGTGTTACATGGAACTAACCTGCATTTGCGTTACATTGCATATAAATTCCCACACACAGTTAGCCCAGACAGAGAGGGAACTCTAACCCATGATCGGTCTATCACTGAGAAGAATTCCTGATCCTCAAAATAGAGGGGTTGACGAAATTTCGAAAAGATTGGATCATAAATTGGGGGGGGGAGTAGGAAACTACGTATATTTGACGTTTGCTTCAAAAAAACAGCCAAGCAATAACACCGCTGAAAATGAGTAATTTAAGACAGGCATAGACTAATTCAAGAGAGCAATTCCTAATTTTATTCCGCTGCTACGCTACCAAGTTCAGACAATAAAAGCGTATGGAATTTGTAATTGTTTGGAGAGGTTTATTTATTAATCGTTGATAGAAAAATAACTCGCAGTCTCTAGGCAATAGAAATTTTTTTAGGTGATTTCTGACCAAAAAGTAAAGATTGTTTTCCTTTTAATCTCGTTTGAAAAAAAAATTTGAATCGATTTCTAAAATATTTATGATTTTTCAAACTTGTAGAGTTTGAACACATGGATTTTTTATCTGACATTATTTGCGTTTTTTACTTCATTTTTATGAGGATTTTATACAAAAATCAAATTTACTTAACTTATTATAATCATATAAAAAAATTTAGGGACAATAATTTTTGCAGCTTTGACAGAAATTTACGAGTCATCTAGACAAGAAAGTTGTTTTAAGAATTAGCAGAATAAGTTTTTTTCTTACTTTTTTCGCCACCAAACTATATGTATGAACCAAATTAAAAATCTTAGGGACCACTTTTATTAAATTACTATGCCATTGGTCCACGACCGCTCAGGCCATAACGCAATAGATGGCATAGCTCCATGCCCCTGTGTGTACCCTTCAGAATAATAGTATTTCTCTTTATACAAGTCTAGGAACAGCCAACGCTGATAAAGTTCATTTTTTCATTTGAAAGATGGTAACATCAATATGACTTGAGTTCATAAATAACTTGATATAATTAAGTAAAAGTATATTAAGAAGAGGGCGCTGAACATTGAGTAGACCTACTTCGATGTTCTGCGTTGACAATATTACTGTAAAATAGGGTTCTTTTGAGATAGGTGATGTTACTTTGGGAATGCCGCCTTTTTTTGGAGTTAAATGACTTTCAGAGATGACAAAAAATAAATTTTTTTCCTGATTTTTTAGTCAATCTCAAGTGCAGTATTATGTTATGAATCAACTGTCAGTTTAGTGAAAACTTATAATATTTAGTCAACAAAAATTGTCTTTTGATTGCTATTCTTTTGCTGTCTGCGTTCAACTTTTCCAAATCTCATTAGAGGTATACATTTACGGTATCATTATGGATAATCTAAGTTGGAATTCAGATTCCTAGCATAATGAACACCTTTTATTTAAAATTAATTACCTTTATATCTTTCACTTTATTTCGTATGTCGTGAAAACCATAAATATTGCACTCAGGGTGTAGTCAATTTTTGATTAAGTTTTGATCAAGAATAAGAGCAGTTATCATAATTATGAAAAAAAAACTGATATGGACATTGTATATTCCGATTTCACAATACTAGTGCAAGAGTTTACAATAAATTAAATAGCCTAATTTAATTATGACACAACGAATTAATATGAAATGTTCTGAGATGTTGTTGTTCAGTATTTGAGTAAACTGCATGGTAAGAGGATACTGAGATATGTCAATGAGAGTTGAGAAGCACCAGTTCTTGTTAGGTCAAAAAAAGACAATATATGTTGTTGTTGCTTGTCCTTTTAATTGGACAGATGTCAGATATATATATAATAACAGGGCTACATACCTGTTATCATTGGTGTATTCATATTAAAATATGCAGTCAAAGCCATAATAGGTTATCAAAAGGTTTATTAAAAGATATGCTGGTGGTTATAACAGTTCACATCCGCCCTCCTCAAAGGAAGTGGAGTGGACAAGACTTCGGATGGTTTCGACAGATGTATATTGGAATACGTTATTCAGCAAGAGACATGCGAAAACCTTCGCTCCCACTTTAAATAGCACAGAGATTGGTGTAATAAGGTTCCAGTCGTACATGCCTTTGTAGATCTACGCACTATGGAAAATCATTTAATGCTTCCTAATATGAAGTGAAAGAGGGAAAACATTCTGAAAATATCTCATCCTTTCAAATATAAATCTAATTATTACTCAATGGTATGTTTTCAGCCTTGAATTCCCAAAATAGAATATCTCTACCCTTACTCTTTAACAAAGACATTTTATGAAACCGAAAGAGTTTTAATGGCTTTATTAATACAAAAGTATTTTTAATTTTTGTATTACAAGTTCGTGATATGCCTGGTGTGTTTCAGAATGTTAGTCTACCTTTTCTTCGCTGTTGTACTGCGCGCATAGCCGCTGCTGGCCACTGTTTTGAACACTTATTGTAATCACATGCCATTAAATTTGCTTTTATAACTTAACTTCATCGTGCTCTGAGTGTTTTTGCCTCATATAAGAACATAAACTTTGACGCCCTCTAGCGGTTTTGCGTTTGGTTTTCGACCATGCATTCTTGCAAAAATTGTTTGCTTGGGTGTGTCCAAAAAATTTTGCCCATGTTTTTAGAATCACCCTAGTACAAATTAGTTTTCGTTGATTTTTTTTTCTTTGATAGCAAGTTCCTTGGCCTTTAGGAAAGGGTCTTGGTGGCT
Source organism: Parasteatoda tepidariorum (assembly GCF_043381705.1). Lineage (NCBI taxonomy): Eukaryota > Metazoa > Arthropoda > Arachnida > Araneae > Theridiidae > Parasteatoda > Parasteatoda tepidariorum. The sequence continues at coordinate 83,078,428 of NC_092207.1, forward strand.
CAGGTCTAATAAATGCTGAGTTGTATGTCCGAGGAAATGAAAAGAACTACGATGATTGGGAACAGCAAGGAGCAAAAGGTTGGAGCTACGAAGAAGTACTACCATATTTCAAGAAGTTAGAAGATTTTAGATATCCAGAATTCTTATTAAATGGTAGTAAGTATTTACCGTCGATAAATAGACTTCCAAGCTTTAAAGTCTTGTAATTTATGCTAGAAGGGATATTTTCTAATTCTAAAGAAAAAGGTATTTTAAATAATACTTTGCAATATCTGATAAAAAATTCTTTCCATAAATTTAGCAAGAAATTATAAAAACCTTGAAAAATATGAAAAACATTCATTATCTACAAAATTACTGTTTCTGATTCAGTCTGAAACTACTCAGTTACATTGAATAGATGAAAGAAGAGCATTTACTAATTCAATACAATAAAAAACGAGAAATGAACAAACAGAGACAAAAAAAAATTTCAGATCACTTTTAGGTCTTTAAGTCCTTATCATTTACTACGGAAATGATTTTATATATTATAATAAAGAAAAAGAAATGCAAAAAAAAAAAAAAATAGGAATTGAGAACAAGGAGAAAATTCCTTAATGGAAAAATATTGTCTTTCCTTAAATTACTACTCTTGTATCGTTTTCTTCTTTTTTCTTTTAATTTAAGTTTAAGTTTTCTTTAAATTGTTGTTTTCTTTTCCAGGGCATGCAACAAGTGGTCCAATAACGATTGAGAAACCAAAATATTATCCAAAGATTAAAGGACACCTTTATGAAGCAGTTGAAAGCATTGGTTATGAAATACTTGATTCCAATGGCCCAAGACAAACAGGTTAGAGATTTGGTTAATATATTTCAAGAGCAATTTCAAAATGAGATGAAGAACGTAACTCGAATAACTTGATAATTTAATAAAAAAATTAAGGGACTAAAAATTTTTTAAGGGAGAATTTTTAATACTTTAAATTGATCCAATTTCCAGTTAGAATTCCAGTTAGGAGCACTTTCCAATTTTTCGGAATTAAATCGTGATAGTATCACAATATATAGAGCAGGGATGGCAAATCAATGGCACTCGTGCCATTTATGGCACGCGACACAATATTTTGGGCACTCCCCCGATCACAATTGTTGTTACACTATGAATTGTTATTACACAAATGTTATTACTCTATGAAGCATATGTAACAATTAAATTAAAATTCACAAAAAACAAACAAAATAATAAATAATTATTAATAGAAAAATTAAACATTAATGCTAAAAAAACAATTATTAACAGTAAAAAACAAGCTAACATTAAATAACTAGCAAAAAAAATCAACAGTCCTGCTTAAACTAACATCTTACAACCTAATATAAGTTATTGGTCATCTAATCTGCAACAACAGAAGTCACACTGATGTTACTTTAAGTTGAATTACTTGTATAACTGAGACATTGCAGAATGTATTTTTTTTCTATGTAAATAAAGAGTTTTGAGTTGATAGTATTTAGTATTATTCTCATCCCAATAATCACGAAGTTAAAATTATTTGACGGCACGTTTCTAACCTCATTAAGAAATTTTTTAGAGAAAATGGCACGTTGGTGTATAAAGGTTCGCCTCCTCTGTTATAGAGGAATCTTATTGCACATACAAAAATCGGCTTGATTGTTTAGCAAAAATGGTTTTCTGAACAGTTTTAAAATGGTGCTTATCATTATATAGCCACAAGCCTTTCAATTTAAAAATTAAATATTTCTTAAAATAATTATTTATTTTTCAAATTGAGCCGCTGGAACATTCTTTTCTCACTTCATTTTTCAGCAAAACTATTTGAACCCCAGTTAATATCAATTTAGGAAACAGAAGATAATTCAAAACTCAGTAATATTTAATATGCAATTTAACTATTTTTATAACAGAATAGTTTGCTTGTTATGATCTCTGCTCAAATTGTCAAAATTATCATAAACTTTCTCTACGCTGAACATAATATAATAAAAGTAAAAACGTTTTGTACACAATGCTGATCACATTGCCACAACCAATCCGTTGGCCATGGAATTGTGGAGACTGAACAGCCATGACCTCCCCTGGCACACAATGGGCTGTTATGGGAATGGTTTACTTTTTTCACTGAATCCTTATGATCTTTCCACAGTGTATTTCTTATTATTAGTATTAGATAAGAAAAAAAGGTTGGTACTATTTGTTTTCGCTTAATTTAAATTTGATTTTCTGGATTTAACCCTGCAAATAACTTCTTTTCAAATATAAACATTTAATAAGTACAAAAATATATAGATTTTTATAAGAGTTGTTTCTGTTTAGAAATGACTTGTTATTAAAATATATCATAAAAATTAAAATGTATCGCTTTTCCATTGAACTAAAAAATTAAAAACAATTATACTGACTGCTGGTGTTAATTATTGTAATGTATCACTGGTTGTAATGCTGATTATTGATGTTAATGAAGTGTATTACAAAAGTGATGTTCCGCACTGTAATTATTTCTGTTCTGGTGAAATATTTTGTGCTTATTTATGTTTTAAAGTGGACGAAATTTTGACTGGCGATAAATTTTGTAAGCATCATTAAAAAAGTTCGAATTATCATTATACACATAGTTGCAGTTGAAATTTGAGCATTCTAAGTTAATTAGAAAGTTGTCAAAATTATTATTGGATATAAGTGTTATTTAATTACACAAATTACATTTGTAGAGATCAAGAAATGATCAATACTACCATTACCATTCTACACAGTTCACTTTTAAATCTTTTAAATTAGTTGGAGTACGGTCGAAATTTCCATTGCTGATAAATTCTTTCTGAAGATAGCTGTAAAGCTATAAAATGTTCTTATAATAGGAAGGAAGGGACTGAAAGTTGAGATGTTAACCAATGCAGAGCTTCATTTACAACGTAAGCACTCTAGCTAATCGGTCAGTTGTCGAAAGTTTGATTGAAGATAAATTATTTTCTAGCAACAATATGGCTATGAATTTTATTTGGGACTAAGTTACAAGTAGAATTTATCACCTTATTTCGCTTGACAATTCTCAGGAAATAATTATTATTTAATTTGTCATCAATCTCGGAGCTCTAGATGATGATTAAACTATCGATACATTTTGAAAACGGTCAACATTTTTTACAAGTGATAAATAAACTTAGCGATAATATAGTGATAAATTCTGATTGTAATGTTCAGGAAATGATTGAAACTTGCATAGTCGTCACGCATGAAGGTACCCTTATTATCCGAACTTTGCAGTAAATTAGAAAGTTGTCAGAAATATGATAAGTGTTAAAGTTTCTTTGGCAATAACTTTGAGATAAGTTCTGCTTTTAGCAGTCGGGAAATGATTGCAAATAGTATTGTAATCCAGCATAGAACTTCAGTTAAAATTTGAGTGCTCTAACTAGTTTTAATCTTGTCAGAAAACTTTGGTTGACGAGAAATTCTCTTTGACTATTATTATTTAATCATTTATTTTGGTAGTGACCGAAAAATGATTGAATCTTGCATTGACTTCTTACAAAAAAGTTCAATATCGTTTTGAGTGCTCAAGCTTGTTGGAAAAATTTCTATATTTTGACTGTAAAATTCGATTGATACAAGCATTTATTAATCGAAATTCCATCACAAATATAACAAGATTCCATTGAGTTAATAAAAATATAGTAAATTTAAAATGGTATTTTTATTCATTTAGAAATGCTAAGTGATGAAAAATATGTAAATAAAAATAACAATAATTTTTTTTATTAATCTAATTTTTTGTAAAGTTATTAATAATTCACCCTTTTTAGTTTTCTTTTTGACATGTCTTTAACTAAAATGTCATATAATACCTAAAAAAATAAAATTACTGTGTAAATTAAAAGTTTCCGACATCAGAAATGGTGGCAACTATACACGAATTTTTTTACCGTGTGGAATTCCTTCAAAAATAACTCAAAAGTGTACTATAACTTTCTATTTGAACTCTTTGAGGGACGTTCTTAATTTTTAACTCAAAAATTTGTTCTTAACTTTGCAGTTTCTCCTAAAATGAATAACAAATTATTTTAGTTTACAGATGCTATAAACTATGAAAAATATGCAGAATAGTTTAAAAAGTTTTCAAAAGTGGCTCAAAAGTTATTGATAACTAAATGGAAGCCTGTTTTTTGGAAACATATGAATCTATACGAACAAGCGGACGAAAGTAATTCTATAAACAAATTGAACAATAAAAATAAGCTTCAGGAAAATTGCTCTAAAATTTTTTAATGTAATATATTTAATAAAATATGTAATATTTGTAATGTACGATATTTATTGTTTTTATAGGTTTTTATGATACGGAAGCAAATATCCGTGATGGTCAGCGGTGTAGTGCAGCAAAAGGATACTTAGTACCAGCAGAGAACAGGACGAATTTGCATATACTCCCAAATGCTTTTGTTCATAAGGTAAAAAAAATACAGGTTTTGAAGTGTAGGTATGCATAAAATAAAATAAATTCCTATTGTAGCGTTATATTTTTCAATTAATATAATTAATCAGATAAAAAATAACAAGAAACAAACGAATCATAATGACAACTCATGTAAAATGGCAAATGTAAATTCAGTAAAGTCAGCATAAAATGTAGGTGTAAATTCATACCATAATCTATCTATCTATCTATCTATCTATCTATCTATCTATATATATATATATATATATATCTAACNACAAAAAAAAGCCTCATTACAACTCCCCGAATGGCAACGCTAGAAAATCGACCAATGATTGCCGCTAAAAATGTCACATGCCAAATCTAGCAGAGGTGGCTCAACATATAGCGCTTTTAAAAACAGAAACTGAAATAACCAGAGAGAACTGAAATAACCTATCTCATACTATTAAGCTAGGCAGAAGTGAGTAGTCCTTGTCGATAGATCTCTATTTTAGTATTTTGTCGAAAGCGCTTTTTTTTACGAATTTATTTGACGATTTTTCATTTATATCACGAATTTATTTGTTTTATTACGAATTTATTCTAAGACTTATACTTATGTTTTTAACAAGGTTGTGAATCGTTCATGGTTATTATTTTTTAAAAATATAATGTTTTGTTTATGCAGGTTTTTCCATTGCAATTCACTTATTTCAATTGTTAATAGACTTAATTATAGCCAAAATTTTAACCTTTTTAAAGAGATATCAGTTTTAGAAATTTTATCTTAAGATTTTATACTATAGCACATTTCTAATGGGCTTAACGAATTACATGTCATTTATTTGAATTCAAATTTATTTTAATGACTTAGTATTTACTACAAAGATGTAATTTTTTTAAAAAAAAAAGTTGTTATATGGATTTGAATGATTGTTTTGAGAATTTTGCGCATTTGCAATGTACCTAAGTTAGTCGCGAGCAAAACGAGCTTGGCTTGCGAAGCAAACCATTTAAGATTGCGTAGCAATTTTCGGGGGTTGGTGAGCGTTAGCGAGCAGGGGGCGCAGCCCACTTGTATATTTTAATTCTTTAATAACTCGTTCCATATATATATATAACTTATGTTGCCTACTTTTAAATAAAATTAATTTTGTAGCAGATTTTCTATG
>NC_092207.1:83084131-83101176 GCF_043381705.1 Parasteatoda tepidariorum
TACAAATATTTTTCCGATGTGTTTTGGATATTCCTTCTCTAATAAAAAGAGATACCATTTTGTTTTCGGTTGTACAAGAAAGAAGATCAAGCATTTTTCTTTTTTAAATTTAATAAGCCACATTAAAGAAGGAACGTTGCAATGCTACACGCTACATTAACGACGTCTCCAGAGTAACTGAATGACGGTTCATATAGAAATCGCAGGTAAGCGTCTCATACAACAACGCCCCCTATAGTTCGTTGCGATCGCGAATATAGATTAGCCATATGATACTCACTACGTGCTCTTGCGCGCCGAATTCTATCAATTAAAAATGAAAACTGTTGCCAACGCGAGAAAAGAAATATCATCGGTTTTATTGATACATACGTATTAGCGTTTTATATGATATAGATAGAATTTTTATTGCAAAAAAAACAAACATTTTGTTTGATTTTGCTCACCAGCCTTCAAACTTGGTGATATGAATTTTAGTGGCTACGTTTTTATTGTCTTAAATGATGTCTACCTAAGAACAGAATTTAATTTGTAAGGCAAAAATTCATGAAAGATGGATGATTTCAAATTCTTTATTTTTTTCCTCCTCTAGATTATAATACAGAGCAAGACGGCAGTGGGCGTATCATTTAAAGTGAATGGTCAAATGTATGATGTATTTGCCAAAAAAGAAGTCATAGTATCTGCAGGATCTACAAAAACCCCACAATTGCTGATGCTTTCAGGAATCGGTCCCCAAAAGGATCTCCAAAGACTTGGAGTTAGTTACTTACTTTATAGATATATTTAATTTAATGTTCTGTAATTTTTTTCTTTTTGTTTTCTTCATGTTGAATTTTTCCCTCACTAGGCGTCGTGTTTCTCAAAAACCTTGATTTGGTTCGATGGGTCTGTAACGCCACATGTCCCATAATAGCTGTTATGTAGGAAATAAAAATGCGCAAATTAAGATAAAGTAATAGTAAACAATAACAGTGCAAAAAAGAACGGAACATCCTGAATGATTTTTGATTTAATGATCGGATTTACTCAATATTAATGGTTCAAGGGCTATGGTGAAGGCTATGCTCTAAAATACAAAATTATACAGAATAAAGCATTTTTTCTCAATAAACATAAGATTTTCTTGAAGATTTCAAATTTCTGACCTCCAAATATTATTGTAGCACAATCTGAGAAATATGGTCCTAATAATTTGGTCAAAAATTCGTTTTCTCAAATATAATTTCGGGTACAAACGCTTTTTAATAATTATTTTTTATTACTTTATTTATTAGTAACTGAGGATATTTGAAATTGTAAGACAAAAATTTCCACTGTATGTAAAATGAAATGTTTTAGAGTAATATGTAGAATGGAGCTAAAAATTTGAAAAGCGTCTGAGTTATCGTATTTTAATAAAGACGTATCTTAAAAAAGACGTATTTTAAAAAATTTGATTTCTCATATTCAAGCTAAATATTTTATTGGAGTACACTTTGATCGAGATGAAACAGTAAGTGATAACCATTGCTGAAACCTAGAACATAACACACAAATTGAAGCTATGTATTTACGTAATTTTGTAATTAGAAGTTATGTAATTGTTTGAAACTGTTTTAAAATTGCTCAGATTTGAAAGAGAGGGATAAAATGAAATTAGCAGAACTCAATATTATGTTTTTAAATGCACTTTGGTAAATATTACTTTTAAATTTTTAAGTAACATCGTTACAACTAATTTAACACTTTGTCAACCAACCTTATTCAACGCTTAAAAAATAATTCAAAAAAAGTAAAAATAAATAAAGAACAAAGAAAGAAAGTTGACCGAAAAAATTTTGTCTTATGAAATTAAAATGTGTCACCAATAATTGTTCCCTAATACCATATTATAGCTCCATTCTTTAAACCATTCGAAAGATAATGATTATCAATTAAACCAATATTGTGAATAAGTATGATAATGATTCGTCCAATTTTGATGGCACTTTCATAATTTTTTTTTTGATTTCGATACCTAAACCTAAATATTTATGATATTGACTCCTAATATTTGACATTTTCGCATAGTAGTTGTTTCGAGTTGAAATATTTAAGTGATATTCAGAGCTGCAAATCTAGATAATAACCTGCAAATTGAAGTTGTTTATTTATGTAATTTTGCAAATGGAAATTATATAGTTGTCTGACACTGCTTTATAATTATTCAGATTTTTTTTATAAAAGGGATCTGTATAAAACTTTCCAAGATTGCATTTCCAAGATTTTTATAAAGTTAAATTTCAGCACTTATATATATTTTAATAAACATTTCAGAATATTTTTTAAACTACGCTGACACTAATGAAGAAAATATAAAAATTAGCGCAATTTCAATTTGTAGTCTATGAATGGAATGAGGTATTGATGCAGCTACTGATATACTACAGAGCTATCGATTTAGGTTTACACTGAAAAAAAAATGTAGAGTATCTTAACACAAAAAGTGGTTTCTTATTTTATACCAAATGTGATATCCTATCCCTATCTTAAAAGTTGTGTGTACTATGTTTAGTGTAATGTCCCCATTTTTATTGTTAAGTGACTCTAAAATTCATGTTAACAACAAGATATGTTACACATTGAAATTAAAATACTTCACATTATATTTCAAAGTAAGAAGAGGATTTATAGATAGTGAGCAAATTAAAAAAACTGATCGCCCTAAATAATTTTTGGTCTAATGATCTAATGATCTTCATGTTCTAGGACTCATTCTTACTGGTTTAAGGGGGTGACTTCAAATATGCTAATTAATCAGAGTAGACGATGTTTTAAGTAACGAAATCAAACACAAAAACTTACTTTCTCTGAACAAACATACCTTTTTTTCGGCGGATTCAGATTTATGAACCTCAAACTATAACAACCTGGGAAATATTGTCCCCGTAGTTTGTTCAGGAGAGCGATCCAAAGTTTGTACCCTTTTATGTTAATTTTAATTTTTGCGCATTTCGTCATATCTCGAGAACTTTTTAAGGGAATAAAAAAATGTTTGCACACACTAATAAAATTTGATATTAATTCATTATATATTTAATATTTTAAATTAATATAATTGATAGATTTTCGTAAATTATCTTACAATAATATAATTATAATTATTAAATGACTAATATAAATGCCTTTAATAACAGACGGCAACAAGCACAAGATGACAATAAATATACATTTTCTAGCACAGATAGTAGACAATTTACTGTTGCCATCGGTTGGTTTCTAAATGCAAGCTGAAATTGATGTTTTCGTAGGCGAAAAAAGCGTATGAGATTGGTATAAACCTTTTTTGATTGATGTTTAGATTTAATACACCATTTATATGGATATTAAAAATCATAAGTATATGGATGGTCTATTAGGTGTTACCTTGAAATTGAATATCCTTTCTCACAATTTTCGGAGTTTTTAACACTGAATTCGGAGGATAACTACATCACAGTTTTCACAATGTACTTGCGCCTCTTGACTTTTCACAATGTACTTGCCGAAGCTGGCGGCCGAAATAGTCCAGACTTTTGATGTTATCTGAAAATCGATGGACACGAAAACAATAACAACAATGTACTTGCAAAGGATTCAATACTTTGGAAGAACTAATGTGCTTATATTGTATACCATTTTGATAAAAATTCTAAAAACATAATTTAAGGATAGTGATTACTAAATCTCTTTAGTAAATATACTAATGAAGAGTAATAATGATAAAAATAATAAATTAAATTTATTTTTAGATTCCTGTCATTGCTAATTTACCAGTCGGTCTCAATCTTCAAGAGCATTGCTCAACATACAATAGTTTTGAAGTGTATTCAAACAATATGTATCCAAGACCGGAGGAAGCTATCGAAACTTTCATTGGAAACAGAAGTGGTGAGGTGTAAAAATTCTATAAAACTCTAATAAGTATATATATTGTCATTGAAACCTTTGACCTGCCCATGGAGTCTAGAGCTTTAAGATCCATGGACCCGCCCTATAAACGGGTTGTGGTTGTGTGAATGGCAGAAGTCAAATTCCTGGCCATAGATGGCGCCTCTGAAAAACAGGAACAATCGCACCCCCACTGCCTAAACTTGGCAGTTGAACAGAAATGAATAGTAAAAAGGGAACATTTCAGATAAGCCCCTGCAAATTTATCGATATTCTTAGTTCTAATTAAGTTTATTATTTCGCGCAAGCAACATAATAGTCTATATTTTACTTTTAATGATGCTTAATAATTAACGCATACCAAGATGTTTTTTTATCAACGGAGATCGGCCATAAATACGTTGATCATTATATAAATCAAAATTTTTTGTTTTGACCCTGGTATATTAATACAAATTTTAATAATAGCAATTATTAAAAATAATTACAATTATTAACTATAAAAATTTTTAATAATAATTTTCAAATTTTTTTTTAATGCATTAATTATTAATGATGCTTAATTAGCACAGATAAAGATGTTTTTCATCTACGGAGATCGGCCATGAATACGTTGATCATTGTATGAATCTAAATTTTTTGTTTTGACCCTGGTATATTAATACAAATTTTAATAATAGCAATTATTGAAAATAATTACAATTATTAATTATAAAAATTTTCAATAATGATTTTCAACAATTTTTATAATGCATTAGTTATTAATGATGCATAACTAGCACAGGTAAAGATGTTTTTTATCTACGGGGATCAAATACCTTGATCAATGTATAAATCTAAATTTTTTGTTTTGACCCTGGTATGCTAATACAATTTTTAACAACTTTATTGAGAGGCTTTTATCTTTCTTACCTAAATTTTTTACAAAATTTCTAAATATTTTACCAATTAATAACAATTTCCAAACATGAAAGTTTTAATTGTGTGTATAGGGAAATTCTACGAATTGTATTTTTTAAATCTAGTTCGATTTAAATTTCATTTTTATAACCATCAATTTTGCAATAAATGTAAGGATTTTTATTTTATTTCACATTTTCTTAAGCATCCAAACTCAATAATTTTTCTTAAAAATCATATCGATTTATAAAAATCATCGATTTATAACTCTCTGTTATTGTTAAAAATCTATCTGGGGTAAAAAGACGCTTTAGGGTAACTCCAGAGGTTGATTTCAGCGACGCTGATTTAAGTTTAATTATTAACTTTCAAGCAATCGGTTGTCTTTTTAAGTAAAGTTATGAATTGCATATTTTTTGTTTTAGTACATGTATATTTCGGAGAAAAGTTTATAAGTTTAAAATAATTAAATATAGTTTACATTGCAAAAAATTTTTACAACAATAAAATATTTTTTATTTGGCAGATGCTTTTAATTAAAAAGTTGCAGAATAAAGAAAAAAAAAACTAATCACCAAGGACGGTTACTTTTTTAAATAAGTAAATGTTAAAAATAATTAGGAATTCTTTTGCATACATTTGTTAAATATTTAATTTAGTTCTTAAAATCAATCTAATAACCCGAGAAAGGCTTTAACTGAATTATTACTTAATATTTATTTCAGGTTATTTGGCGTCACCAGAGGGTGTGATAGCGTTGGCGTTTTTAAAGGATTCATATATCAGACCGAAAATAGATTTTCCAAACTATCAGCTCTACTTTTTTCTGGGTGGTGCACTAGATGTAGAAAGAACTTTTAATATCCAAAAATATGTGAGTAGTTTTTCTGTTTATATATCTAAAGAAAACTTCTCTCTTACGAAGAAACGAGTCTTAGCTAAAATTTTCTCCAGAGCTTTTTCCTTATCTATTAACATAGATCTATTTACACTGTTAGAAATTTCTCGGAAAAATGGTTAAACGACAATTTATTTAAATGTTATTTACAATATTCGAACAAAATCGTCAAATAATCATGAATAAAATGGTATTCAAACTGTAAACGATGAGAAACACTGTTCCTTAACTGCTTTCGCCATATACGGTTAAATGACCAGAATTGTATCGCACTAACTAGATCCACCGAATGATACCATTTAGTTCATTGAAGACAGGTGCATATTGAAGACGAGAGGGCCAATCTGTCAATCTCATGGCCGACAGAACTAGGGTTTGAGTTTCAGCGTAGACATTACAATATTTTCTCCATTATCTAGAAAACATGAAAAATTTCCAGTGTCCTGCCCTTCGAAAATTGCGACTCTTGGCTGTTAGAATACGGTGCTCTCATTTATACATATTTGGCAGCACCTTGGCAAACAAACTATAAATCAGCTATCATTGATAGCCAAGAGCAGCACCATAAAGCTACTGAACTATCTCTAATGTCCAGTTAAATTTCTTTTTTACAGTTTTGAAACAATACTAGTTGTAAATGGTTACAAAACCGTATAGTTTTGTATTCACGGTTTTTTAACTATATTGGTTGCAAAGGCTTTCAAAATCCTTAAAGTAGAAATTGTTTTTTACTGTAAACTTTACGTTTAATTGGATGGACAGACTGTTGCCAGTTACACTACCATAATTTTAGAATGAAGATTAAATTCTAACAGCGTAGCATTGAAAAAAAAGTAAGCAGTTACTTTTATTATGGAATAGAAATAGTCTTATTCGCTCTTTATGAAATTGAATGAAAAGTAATTAGTTAACTCTTTCATTTAATGTGGGATTAGAATTAATTAAATATGAATACAAATTTATGAAATAAAATAAATTTAAAAGTTAGGAAACATGCAATGCCTATAATGGTATGACAAAACTATAGAAAAAATAAAACATATTTTAAGTTTGTTAAAAAATTCTTAAAAATTTTTATAGTAATTTTTAACAAAAAATTTCATATTTATCTCAATTCAAAATGTTTTCTCCATTTTACACAAAGTTAATAATTTAAATAAATGTTACTTAAATAGCATTCACGTGTAACTCGAATTTTTTTAAAGCATATTAAAAACATTTCGATAAACATATATAAACAATTACATAAATTTCATCGCCTGAAAAAGAAGCATTTAATTCTCATTTCGTAAAATTTTTGAAAATTGTTTCAGCTAGTATTTGAATATTTTGCTCGCCTGTAAGTTTTAATAAGTGTAGCTGGTTTCAAATATATACTTCGTTTTAGACATCACTAAACGAAGTTAACCAAAAAGGAAGGTTTTTTAAGACTCTAATTTTTATTGCCATAATACCAACGGTATTTAATTTTTACCCTGGTCAAATGGCGCTGACCTAAGCTGGTTTTTACTATCATATATTTTCTCACCATTCTCATGAGAGAACTTTCAACGAAAACAAATTTGACTTGCAGCTTATTGCGATCTAATGCTGGTTGATCAGTTAGTCATCGAGATCGAACTCAGAACCTTCAGGTCGGTAACGACAACGTTCTAACTGACTGAACTACTTAAACACCTGCTTTATTTTACATCATGAAGTACGTTGCTGAGGTGTGACCTACAATTTATGTTTCTTTTTTCTTTGGACAACATTAATGTTTTAAAAGCTCATAGATAAATGTTAAATTAATGAATAAACTGAATACGTGCATACAAATTTCTTCAAAAATTTCTTGGCAGGCATATGACCAAATATTTGCTCCGTATGAAAACAAGACATTTCTTACTTGCTTCTCTTCGGTTCTTCAGCCAAAAAGTAGAGGATATGTGAAGTTATTGTCTTCCAATCCTGAAGATCCTCCTCTTATTAATCCTAATTACTTCGCACATCCACAGGACTTGAAAGATATGGTTGAAGGTAATGAAATTATAATTAGTGATGTTAATAAAAAGGTGTAATAAATTTCAAAACTATTTGTTTCAATGCTTTTTTCATTTTTCTATTGTGAATATGAGTTATTCAAAATTACTGTTCATCTTTCATTCAATTGATTAATTTGACTTCTGTTGGCAATTTCATTTATCGCGAAGATAGAGCGAAAATTGAATAAATCCAAGAATTCCCACAAAAAAGCTTAAACACGTGGCACATTTTTATACGTTATTTGAAGTGATGAAAACTTGCAGGGTCTCGTACGTCAAGTTTTGAAGGGAGGGAAGAAAAGAGGGGGAAATAAAGGTAGAGACTTTCTGCTTATTAACGCATACCGGCTATTTTTTCATAAGTAGTTTTTACGCCAAATTAAACAAGACTGATTTCGATAAGATTGAAAATTAATTTAGATGTTATAACGATTATACAAAATATCAAAAAGCAAAATTTTATACTCACCTGGCATAACTCTCAAGCATTATTCCTATTCATCTTTTATTTAAATCAATTAGCACGAGCCAATGATTCAAAAGTTGTAAGAGTTTTTATGGATAAAAAAAAGTGCTATTATTGTCATTTACTTCCATAAAATTTTCGCATTTCTATCAAAGATGAATGTATTGTTTTTATGTAACATTTTACATTGTTTGAAATGAAACCAAACACGGACTAATAGTTTAGAAGCTATGCAACTTGTATCTAAGTAAGTTTCTGAAATTGCTAAAGAAAGAAAAAGTGAGTCAATAAGACAAATATTTCTTGGTTTTATTGTATAAAGAGTGTAATTTTTGAACTGTACTACGTTATATGAAAAAAAAACTCTTCTAATTTCGAATATATTTATCTATTCCCTCGAGAGATTTGGTCTTATTTAATTCAACATAAAAAGTCTCATCAGAAAATATATTGTTCATAAATATGCGTGATATATACAGATAGAGCATAATAAATATGCATATATATATATATATCCAGATGGCTTTTAGATAGCAATTTAAGAACTGTACATAACTGAATGTCAAAAGTAGTACTATTTTTACATAAAAATCCTTACAACTTTTAAACTGTCATCCTGTATGTTTATTGTGTACAGGATGTGCATTCGATTCAGCGTAAACAAATACGTAGAAAACAATACCTCAACTGATTAGATAGATTGCAATATGAGTTGCATAAATCGGTACTCGTACAAAAATAATGCATAACGCCTTCACAATTTAAAAATTTCTTGTCTGGTTTTCAAATTGGAACGGGAAAAATGGGAAACAATTAATTTATCATAGTTTACCGGAAGTTTTTCTGAAAAAATATTAAAAAGAACAAGAAATAAAAATATTTTAATTATCACTTAACGAATGGAAATCATTTTACGTTAGATAATATTAATGCAAGTTAAAATTATATAGTAATGAATTTACAGGTAATTATTAAGCTCAATAACCTCTTTTACTTCGAATAGGAATGAAGACTTGTCACAGAATTGCGATGACAAAGCCGTTGCAAAATGTTGGTGCAAGACCATTTCAAACTGTGTATCCTGGCTGCGAGAAATATTTAGGCAATACAGATAGCTATTTTGCATGCCAAGCAGGATCTATTGTCACCACTATGAGTCATACAGTTGGTACAGCGAAAATGGGTGCAATAGATGATCCATCTACCGTGGTTGATCCAGAATTAAAGTAAACGTTTATTTTTATACTTATTTAATCTTGTTTATTCTCTGTAAAATATCCATGATTTTGAGCTATAGAATATCATGACTTGCGTCGACATGGTTTTGAAGGATTATTTCTGATGGATATATTATACCAATATGATTGATGATTTCAAAAATCAATAAAAGAAAAAGGGAAGCAGGTAGGAAATATACGGTTTGCTACATTCTGCTTAAAGGAACCAGATAATTCCTTATCTGGACTTTAAATAAGTTGAAAAGTTTGTCAATAGATGGCGATGCTGAGTAGGAAAAACTACGAAACCTTTTTCTTTCATTACATGTGAAAACATTCAACTGAAACCTTTATACGGACGGCTGTTAATTTTGACCTCTCATACGCTTTAGGAAATAGATACTCAAATTTCAGGAAACTTTTTTCGTTTTTGACGAAACCGTCTCCTGGTATATACTCTTAGCGAAAATTTCGTCAGAGTGACAAAATAATTATCATCTATTCTTCGAGAAACAAATTTCGTCAAAATTAATTAAATATTTTGGTACTCTATTTTGTTACCCCTCCTCCACCAAAGAAAAAAAACACAGTGTCTAATTTTTCTAATAATCACTTCATCGTGGGTATAATATAGGTGGATTAATTTCACTAAATAGCACGACGAGCACAGATAAAGTAAATACATACTCGAAGCAGGATTCGAATCCGGTATTGTCCTCTTACAAGGCTAACATCTTGACCACCACAGAGACCGCTTGATTTGTTTTGTCATTTGTTTTGTTTTTTGAGTTTGGTTCATAATTAAAATGTTACTGTGGTAGCCACTAAAACAAATCCTGCAAGGATTGGATATTCAACGTTGGTAATACTATATACAGGGTGTTTATATAAGTTTCTTTTCAGAAATGAAATTAAAAAGAAGAAACATATGCTTGTTAAGAGTCACATATTAAAATTTAATTGTGATGAGAAAGTAAAAAAGAAAAATCGAGAAACGGCAAATTAAATTTTAGGAAGACGAGATTAAAATTGTTCAAATCAGTTTTGCTATCGACTGAAACCTAAATCTGTTTAAAATTATTTTCACCTTTTTTCAACTCTTAATGTTTGTTAATGTTTATGATACAAACTTCTTCAGTGATGATAATAGTGATGATGATCTCCAGTGATGATGACAATGATTTGCATAGTTTTAATATTGCATTTGTTTTTATTTAAAAGTCTAATTTTTTATTCCTAGTTTTTTTTTAACTTTATTTTTACAAGGTTTCAATTAAAAGTTTAATTAAGTGATTATGGATCACCCAACTGATAAGAAAACATATTTGTTGCTCACCTTATTTGTGATACCAGTAAAGCTCAGTGGATATAGTGGTCACTTTTTATGAGTGGTCATTTCATTCTTCAAATCCTATCTGCAATTATAGAATTCGTATATTCCTTTCACATTAGGGTTCCTCTATTTAATTTTAGTTCTAGAGTCATGACACTTGGGTGCTTTCAAGTGACTTCACGAGTAGATCAGTTAATCAGGCTTGACGTATATGCTTGACATAGCTTCCTGGCATCCAATTAAATCTGATCCAACAGTTGACACATCGTGATACTAAACCCAAGTCTTAACGTAAGCATGCCATGCACAACCACGTGATTCGACACAACAATGTGATTAGTTGCTAGAACCCGATTGCACCAAAATTGTCTTAAATTACGGGTTGCAAAAGAAAATGGTAGTTGAATGAATTATATCACATTTAACGAAGTTTTTCTTTCGAATCTTATTATTCCCTCCGTATTAAAATCTTTTCGCTTGCAGCTTGATTTTTGCTATTGTTTTAATACCCATTTTTTAGTTGGATGTAATGTTTAAAATAAATATATATTAATGACAGAGATATCCAAGTCAGAGGATGAAATAGATCAGTGTTCATCTATCATACAATCAATATTTCTGTTTGCACTATTCCTAGTGAATGGTTCGCATTCCTATCCTTGTAAACTGACTGTAACTGATTGATCATTGGTGGATTTCAAGTGGCCAGGTAAGTGAAGTGACGTTAGGTTAGACATCTATATGAAACTAAGTCAATTTCTTGAAATTGAGGGAGAGTATATTTTATTTTGAACACTAAATTACTGACAAATTAAAAACTATAGGTATTTGTTATTATTTTTACGAACATATTTACTATCAGTTAAATAAATATTTTTAATCTTTATTATAAGGACTCTTTCTATTAAACTAAAATGAATTCGCTTACGCGTCGATGGGATCTTGCAGTTACTGTCCGTCTACCTTGAGCTCTTAAAACTGTATTAAAGCTTCTTGCCTTATGTCAATGCAAGTTTCAATTATTTCGCGACCGTTGCACTTAAAACTACACTACATCTACTTGCTCTATGGCAATTCAAGTCTAAATCATTCTGCTACCGCTGCCAGCAGCATTTTTCGCGATGAACATATTAAAGAAAATTTATTGTCAATCGAAATTCCGATCGCTTTTCCTCCAGCTACAAAATAGCTAATTTCTGTTTTCGTCCAGCTAATTTCAACTGAAGGTTTGCGTCTGCAGAACACACGTTTCAATCTTTTCCTGATGCCCGCAATCAGAATTTATTCTTGTATTTTCGAGAAAGTTAATTGAGTTAAACAATGCAGAAAAAGAGATATTTCTAGCAATTAATAAAGACATTTTATGAAGCTATTAGTAAATGTATTTCCTTAATATTCAAAATTTAATACATACAGGAAAATTAAGTTTTATGTCCTATTGTTGCCTTAAATGTCGCAGCAATAAAATTTTTAAAGTAAAATTTTGTCATTCATTTGTCAATCAATCATTTTGTTATTGCTCTAAAAAAAATAAAAAAAATAATGCTTTTAAAAAATATAATGTTTTTAATGCTACATTTCTCATAAGGAATTGATAAGATATTTCATACTTCTTTTTTTTACTTATAGCATTGTAACATTGATTCACTTATGGTTTTAATTATGGTTTTATTGTATCGATAACAACTGTTTATTTCCGTTTCAGAGTTAAAGGTATAAAACATCTACGTGTTGTGGATGCATCAATAATGCCAATCGTTCCATCAGGAAATACAAACATTCCAACTATCATGGTTGCAGAAAAAGCTTCTGACATCATCAAAAGCACACTAAGATGTTAGTCAACTAAGACTCGTCGCCTTATTAAAGCACCACGGCTCTAACCAAAAGACCTTTTAAATGAAATGTCTACAAATTGTACTTGAATTGTATGTAAGAGCAAAATAAAATATAGACGCATCTAAATAATTCAGCAACTTATCCTTGTAATGTTTTAATTTTTTAGTTTAATTACTAACTAGCCGTTTGACGACGATTTGTCCTCACGAACTCATTACTTCGAGTTATTGCATGATTCCGCAGTTTAACGCAGCATTGTTGAAACTGTTGTCTCTGTTGATTATATTGTTGCCTCTACACATTACATTGTTTATTGATTATATCAATTCCGCAGTTTAACGCAGCATTGTTGAAACTGTTGTCTCTATTGATTATATTGTTGTATCTACACATTGCATTGTTGTCTTTATTGATTATATCAAAATTTGTTTAGTAAAATTTGGAGATTTTGCTACCAGCTAATGACTAGAAGTATTGTTTTTAACAGTGGACACATCAAATAAAGTAGTCTTAACTGAAGAAAAAAGACTGAAGCACTTTAGCCTTAACTGTAGAATAGAAACTGAAACACTTTTAAAGTGTCAAAAAAAAAACAACTTTTAATATTAATTTTGTAGGGTATTTCTTTTAAGGCGTTTCTCAAGTACAGTAAACATTACAAGGTTCATTTATAAATTGGAGGAAAGTTTCAAGAAACAAGCTTGAAATAAAATAATTTTCTGAATATTATAAAAATTAATTATAATTCCATATTTCTTAAAAAAATCATTAATAAATTCCCATGGGTGTATTTTTAACAAGAGTAGTGGCCACCACATAGCGACTGGCAGACAATGTTTTAATTGCCGTTTGTCATTTTTAGTCGCCCCAAGGCAGGTGGAGACCGTTTATTTTTCCCTACGTTAAGATGCTTTGTTAAGTTTGTTTTAAAAATTTTTATGTGCTTCAGAAACTAGTTGGTAAACACCTTCGATCTCCATCTGGGAAGATTCATATTTTCCGGCTGTCTGGCAGCATTGTTTCTGAATACTTATGGTTCTACTTCATAGACACGTCGTTTTTCGGTTATCATTGATACCTGAAATATTCAGGTACTTTGGCTTCAAGGATGACTGGCTTTACGAAAGAACCGTTTCTAAAATTCAAACAATTCGGCTATCATTTCCATTAAGAGTTAAAAACATTTTGAAAAATTCGATGTTTATTTTTTAATTTCATACACATATCGATGCACTTATCGAATATGCAAATCCAGTAATAGACAGTTATCTCTTAATCTGAGAAAGGAATAAATTTTAACAACGTATTCAGTATAATTTTTTTTCATAATTTGCAATTTAATGCTCCAAAATAAATTTAACATATGATTTCAGAACCTTTCTTCCAGCATGATTGGGAAGTCTCACTTCGGGTATTTTCTTTGTCAAAATAAATAATCTTTGTCAAATAAGTCAATCTAATGTTCTGTTTGTCACTGTAAACTATCTTTACATTTACTTAATAACTGAGAGCTCACATTTCTAATAATGAAAAAAAAAATGCTTATTTTTTCAACAATTAATAAGTTTACCATTTTAATTTGTTTTTAAACTATTTTATTCCTTTCAAACAAAAAATAAGCTATAAACTAAAACATTAAAAAAATATGTATTTCGTAGTGAGTACTGCTTTCGAAACTAATGAGATGAATTAAGTAAAAAAAAACTTATATTAGAATATGTGCTTGAGCTAGCCTAGAAGTTCTTTCTATCTATTATGAAAATGATTAATTAGTGATTTCTATAGGTAGATAAAAAAATAGTTTTTTTTTTTCAAACTCAAGTTTTATTACACTTAATTAATTTTCAGTTTTTTTTGTTGTTGCTCTCTTTACTTATAATTTCCATTGCCTTCTCATTTTCCATTTTCAAATACTTTTTAACATTTTTTATGATTAGATGCGCTAATAAGCTTCATTAGGTTCGAAAAATAGCTGATATTGTTTTTATGCATTAATATCTTCTTGTAACATTTCTTTAAATTGTATCTAATTGTATCTAATTTTGTGATAAAAGGGAAAGCTTTTCATGGCCTCGATAAATAAAAGAGCAGTTTTACGCTGAATATGCGTCCTTAATTTTGAAATGCATATTATGTAGGTCATAAGAGTATAATTTAAATATTAAGTGTTTTATTTTCACTTTTCTTTTATTGTTCTATTATTAACCTAGAAGTATGATATCTTAAAAATTCAATTCACTTGTTCATTTTCAAAGAAAAACTTTTATTTTGTGCAAAAATTAGCCTTGTTTTATGGTTATCAGAAATAAGTTATAGTTTTGTTTTTTCGTTTGTTCCGTGATATTTAATCTATGGTATAATATTTCAAAAAAAAATATTTAATTCTCATTTGATTCAGTATTAAAAAATACCTGTAAATAATGCCTAACTTGTCTAAGCAGCAATATCAGAGGCGTACAAATAACAAGTACAAATTTGTACTAAACCACAAATTTGTACTTTTTTGTGCATAAACCGCATATAACTTCTATTAGTTCGATCGCCTCGAGATTAGTTTCTTTCAGTTCAGCGTGAAAAAAAAAACACACATGAAACACATATTAAAATATGCCACATTTTATTTTCCCCTTCATTTTCCTTCAAATAGGAGGAAAATTACCCAGGAGAAAAGGTATATCATGAGTATTAGTTTTTCCGTTGAAAATGCCTAATTTCACTGGACTAAAAGATGGGAACAATAAAATTTGCAGCATCTCAGGCTGAATTCGATTAATATTTATGCTATATGCTCTAAATATTCATAACTTATGCATACACGATTTTTTTTAAATTTAAATAAAATTAACACAACAATAACTTCTTTTCATTGAATTTTAGAGCATCAAATTATTTTAAACAATAAATTTCTTGGAAAAACTATTACGTTGTATAAGTTATATGATTTCGACAATCCTATATTCCGAGCATGAGCAATTGGCGTTAAATATTTAAGAAAAACATAAGTATTGGAATACTAAAATATTTTAAGCATAAATAAATAAGTTTAAAATGCTTACTTTAATTGATTCTAATTATGAGAAAATAACGTGTATTAAAAAGCTGCTTTTTTGGATTTATATCAAAACGCTAAATCGTTTTTCTAAAAATTTTTCACATGTAGTTAAAATAGTACCCATATAGCATGTGTACGCACGTAATGCATCTGTTTTTCACTGCGTAAAATTATGACAGAATTAAAAAGAAAAAAAAAGAAGAAAAAAAAATTCTTAAGACATTTTAGAGATAATCGGCAATAATTTATGATTGTTCCAATCATTATATAGAATTATGAATTTACTTGAATGAGCCTAAATTCGAAATACACGAAAAATAATTGTCTGAGCTATTTCGTGTCATAGTTTCCGAAATGTGCTCTGAGATTCTGAGTGTTGTTTTTGTTAAGTAATAAGCATTTAGCAATATTAATAAACAACATGATTTTCGTGAAAATTGTATGAATGTTAACACTTTTAATTGAAAAATTTATGACTAATAAAATAGTCCCAAACTGGTTCGTAGTATCAAATATAGATGGCAGAACGAGTCTATCTTCTTGTAGAAAACAAAAGAGAAGAGAACAGAAGTTTAAAAAGATAGAGTATAGATGGCAGCATAACCTGTTATAATATTATTCTTTCTTGAAGGTGAAATAAAATCATTTTTAGTAATAATAAGTGTAATTATTGCTATATTTAGCTAGCATCATAAAATAACACAAATCACTTCACTTTATTATGAAAATGCATTTTAATAACTTTGATCAAATTTTTAAGATTTTTAAGTGTTATTTTGTTTTGTTTAATTTTATGATTGATCTGTTAATAGCATATTTTTTTATTGAAACAATAATTAAACAAATATTTAAACAAAGAAATATAAGAAGATATTAAACGCTTTCTTCCATGGCAGCAATGATCTGAATACTTCTTTATTTGATTTGATCAAAACATTATTTTTGTTCGTTTTATTATTTTCTACTTAATTTTGAAAATTAGTAAATTTTATAAACGATTTGACAAAAAATATTTCGAAATGAAGTTACTCTTAGAGAAATTTAAGTTATCAGAGTTTGTGTTGAAATAGCATTTTTTTTTGGAGAGGTAATTAAAATAAAATGTTATTACGAAACTTTAAATAAGTTGAAATGTACAATATATTGTATGTTCCTGTGAATGACCGAAAATGGTGGTTGTTGACTTCCACCGGTGAATGTTGAGAATCAGATAGTCGCTTTAGAAAGTGATACATTATTCACGGTATACATTTGCCCGGTATGCCCTACATCAATGTTTTTTTAAGGTCAAATGAAACTGCCCAGTTTACATTTAACCTGTACTCCGAACACTGATGTTTCTTCTAATATATCCTCAGCACATATTAAAATATTGAATAAAAAATATTATCAATGATAAATTAATATCAAATGGGATAAAGTAAA
>NC_092207.1:83102723-83109665 GCF_043381705.1 Parasteatoda tepidariorum
TATATATGTATATATATATATATATATATATGGGTGATTCTTTGGAAGCATGACAATTCGGAGCAAAAAATTTCTTCAAATTTAAAGTCTTCAAAATATTCTAAATTTTTTTTTGTATATTTATTTAATTACATTTACTAATATCTCACAGACAGCACTGTAGTTTATTGACATTTGCTCAAGAAAAATAAATAAAATAGAAATTCACCAAATTTTGAATGCAGGAAAATGACATATTAGCGTAGAAGTTAAAAAAAAAACAGTCACTTTAAGCTAATAGTAAATAACTCAACTTAAACCTTTGCATTAGATCAGTGTTTCTTAACCTTTTTGATATAATGGATCCCTTTTAAAAATTTTTAAGAAGTCACGGACCACCCCCCTGTGGAAAAAATAATTGCAAAAAACATCAATTATAAGAAAACATTTAATTTTATTATTTGAATAGTACATAAAAATTTTAAAATTAAAATTTTTAATGTGAAGGTTGCTGCTGCTTTTCCTTAATTAATAAATTTAATTGGGAGATGGTTTTCGACAAAGCAACGTGCACATCATGTTCAACATTCAATCGAATTCGATGTTATGTTTTTACTGTCACAATTGTGGAAAATCCCGCTTCGCAAAGATACACTGTAGCAAACAGAATTATAGCTGCCATAGCTCGCTTTACAAGCAATGGGTAGGTTTCCAAACGTTTTAAAAATTAGGAGCAGTCAGCGGACCCCCAAAGTATAACTCATGGACCCCTTAGGGGTTCATGAACCACAGGTTAAGAAACTCTGCATTAGATGGACCATGAATTGCTTAAATTAATTCTTTTATCCACTGTAGAAAGAGTCAAAAATGTTTTTGTTGCTAATATGTACGGAATAAAATTGAGTATAATGACCAATCATTAAATAAAAAAAGTAACTTTGATTTCATTCAAGCATATTACAATCTTACATAAACTTGGGATTAGGTTAATATTTGCTTTCTCTCTTTACATTCAACTGCTTAAAAATTTTCTGGTAACTGTTTCCATGTCCTGGTATTCATAAGCCAGGAAAATGACATCCAGGATAATGACAATTTGCCATTATATAGTATTTAACTTTAATTTAACATTTCGGCCTAAAATGTTTAGATTCCGCAGAGAAACACAGGATTTCTTGAAATAACTCAGGTAAATCTATGTAGTTTATGTTATTAATGATTTCCAGAAGACAGGAAAATAGCAACATGAAAACCAACTCACCTTGAAAAATTTTTTGAAATAGGTTTTGAACCAGAAAGTTGGTACTTTATTCATGCAATAAGACATGTTCAGACAGGATGGTATTCTAATCAATCTATTAACATTAGATATTGATTGATGGCGCTATCTATTTTGGTTATAAATCACTAAATAAAAGTAGTCAGGAAAATGACAGATTTTCTTGAGACAAACAGATTATTGACAGAAAAAATTATTTTCAACAAAGTTCTCGTAAATAATACCCTCCGCATATATTCTAGAAATGCTTGCAACGGTTGAGATAAACAAAACATTAGATATTGAAAAATTTCTGGGATGTTTGGAAGCTAGTTATTATTGGAAATATTTTTTGTGACATACCAGGAAAATGACATTCGAAATTCAATAAAATTTTTTTAAAATGCAAGAGAGTCAATGCTAGTGCAAGGTCATTTTAAAATACTAACAAGAATGATATTTATTAAAATTTAAGAAAAAAGTTCTTTCAGTAGTATAGTATTAGATCTTGAAGCAAGAGAAAGTAAATCGTCACATTTCGTGAGAATCATCCATATATATATATATTGATTTATTCACACACGTCATCAACATTGTTATATATCAGAGACGAGTTTAGGAAAATTTTAAAGAAAAACTTGTTTTAAACACTTTTTTAAGAAATTTTTTTCTTTTTGCAAAATATGCTTTTTTGGAAAATATAAAAATGTAATACTTAAAAGCTACGATTATTGCATATTTTACAGATTTTAGTTTTTATATTTANATAACGATGTATATATATATATATATATATATATGCATAAACTAAACTCAGTGGCGTGACAGCCCATAGGGGGCCAAAGCCTACTGTGTGCACCTCAGCTTTCTTGACCTTGGGCCCTGGGGTGCAAGAGCAAGCGTTCTGGTTTGGTGGTCAGCTGAACGCGAAACCCCCTGTGTTTAGTTCCCAAGCTTGCTTGGTACTAATTTATCAACCCACTGAAGGGATGAAAGGCTGAGTCTGCCTTGCCCGGTTTGAGGATCGAACCCTGGACTTGTGGCACGGAAGCGTGAAGCGATATTACTATTTAAATAGCTAAAGAATAAAAAAATAAATAAAAACGCTGGTTTGCCTTTTTTGAAAGAGAATAATTATCTTTGCTGCTACGAATTTTTTAAATGTTTTATCTACGTAGATATTAAAGACCCATTCTTTATCTCAAGCGATTTTTAAAAAATAATCTTTTTCTATATCAAGTAATTTTAGAATTATATATAAATTTAAAATTGTATGTTTCAAAGTTACATAATGAAATTAAGAAGAGCCTCACATAAATAAATCTTTAATGCTATAAGCAGCAATTTAAGTCAATTATGCTTGACTAAATAATTATTAAATCTTTGGTTTAATGACACCAGGGCCCTGACGCCTCTTAGAAGAGAGGAGGTCTCAGCACAAATCAATTTAGCAGTCTGACGCAAGGAACACAAGCTGAGTATTGCAGGTTAATACGAAAGATGTCACTGCGTTCTGGCTACTATAAGATACACAATGGGGAAAAATACGATGTCATTACATTTGGATGTCAAAAGAATCAAATATCTTGGTTATAGAAACCTGTGTAGAGGTCTTCTTTCTTCCAGCATGTATTGGTCTTATGCGGCAATGTTACGTCAAATTTAAAGTTAAAAACACGTAATTATAGAGAGGTTTTGCAAAGCGTTACGGTTCTTACTAACTCCAACGTTAACTCCATTCAAGCTTCATAGCATATGCTTGAAAATTCTTTGCAAGTAGCAGCGTGTCTAAAGGGTGAAAATAAAGTTAGCGTATAATGAATTCTATGAAAATCTATCTAATATGTAATCCATATAACAAAATCAAACAAAATTGAAAGCTTCGTCGAACACAATACTTTAGCTAATTTTGAAAACTTCAAGAAAGAGGGGTTATTAATGAAAGAAACACGTTCATAAGTCGATAAAAGCAGTTCTATGAACTTCTTCAAAAGTCATAATTTTTAAAGATATTTACTGTCTATATATTTGTTACAGAACAGTTCATAGAAATATATTTAGTAACGAGAACCATTTATTTCTCAAGTCACACTTGTGCTCTGAAAATCTCGCATAATAAATTCAATTTCCGCTTCTCATAAACGTCATTAATCAACATTTATCATAGCTTCCAAGAAAACTTCCAGGCTTTTATTAATTCAATTATTTTAATGTTTCACCAATAATGCATCCAATCTGGCATACTTTTGTAATTTGTTTGCTACTTCGCGATTCTTCGCCAACAAAATTCGACTCGCGCCAATCAGAGGTAGAAATCCCATTTAAGACTGTTAGAGAAGTACAAGAGAGAATAAAATAGTCGACGTCAATAAATCAAAGCTATTTCCACGGGTACAGACACTAAACCTATAATGCAGTGGGACTAAGACAGATTTTCTATTAGAATGCCAATCTGTTTCATTCGAGACGACACCTGAACGATCGCCAAAGAGTTAAGTAAGAAAAGAAGAGCCATTGTGATGCGGTGCAATGGATTGCAAAAAGAAGATGTCGAGTAAGCCGTAATTACTTCCTACTTCAGAATCAGAAGATGTAGAATTAAATAGTCTTATGTTTTACTCAGGATTTCTACAATTGCTTTTTAACTAAATGTGTAAGAAAATAGTTTCATTTCACGATCATCGATTTGAAAGAAAAAAATGAACATCCTGAATAATTTTTTAACGAATAATCGGCTTTGCACATACTAAGATTCGATTTAATTGGTTCGAGGGTCTATTCTTAAATGAGAAAATTAGAGCACACCGTTATAATTTTTATTCTAAAATTACGGTACAATAACAGGACGGATTCTGTCCATCAAATAAACCGTAAAGTTTATAGTAAAGAATATTTTTTGCCTTTATGATTTCAAAATCGTTTACAACTAGTGCGGTTAAGAAACTATGGATAAAAAGTTAAACGAGTTTTTAATAACTTAATACTAGCATAGGTTTCAAAACATTAAAAAATAAATTTAATCAGTCATTGGAGCATAGGTAATAGGCATTAAAGTTAGGTTGTGTTTTATCAAATGAATCATTAAATGTGATTAAATTAGTTTATCTGGCAGTTTCCCCTATCGAAAGAGACGGGAAACACTAGAATTTTTGCATTAAGCAGCCTCATGGATCTATCTNTCAAAACATTAAAAAATAAATTTAATCAGTCATTGGAGCATAGGTAATAGGCATTAAAGTTAGGTTGTGTTTTATCAAATGAATCATTAAATGTGATTAAATTAGCTTATCTGGCAGTTTCCCCTATCGAAAGAGACGGGAAACACTAGAATTTTTGCATTAGGCAGCCTCATGGATCTATCTATACGTGGTTTAAGCTATCGTGGTGCTATCTATACGTAGATTATGGTGGTGCCTGAACGTGCTATATATCTATACGGGAATGAGAGTATCGTATTCTAATAGTCCAGGGTCACAAATTTGAGAGTGCAAGACACTGGAAACTTTTCACGTGCTAAAGGGAATAGAGGTAATATTGTGGTGTCCAAGCTGGGACTCGAATCCCCAATCTGTCAGTCATAAGATTGACAGATTAGCCTACTCAGCTATAATATGTACCCAACTGCAAGGGCCTAGTTAACTTCATTAGATGGACCTAATTGGTGGGAAAAAATTCTAGTTATTTTACCACATTACGTGAAAGCGGTTAACAAACGGTTTTCAAAATTATAATGTTTATATATTTTATAAACAAACTGATTTCTTTTGTTGAAAAATATCGACTTACAAGGCGGATAAAAATAATCATTAGTCAAGCGACATCAAACCTCTAAAATAGTTTGTTACATCAAAATTAAAAACTATTTAATTAAAAGATCCCAAAGATTTTTGTTTATTGTTTTTGTACTGATTTGGTACCACAGATGTATATTCAGCTATTGGGATAATACCTAACACTAATCCTTTTCCTCCGTTACCATTGCAACTTCATTTATAATTATGTTTTTTAAAGTCTTCTTGAATATTTGGTTAGTGAGGAACTTCCAAATGTTTTTCTCCGAATTAGTTTTATTGAGAAAAGTTATTTCCTAATGATGTTTTAGGGTAATAGTGTCCAATTGGGAGCCCTTGATTTATTTAGTTATTTGAAAATAAGCAATATATATAAACCAGAAACGGGGTTCCAGCAAAAATAAACAAAAATTATCGCTAAATTAAGGGATCACAGACCGATTCTGCACCTTAACCTGTTAATAATTGAAACTGTTGATTGGGTATATTTTGACTAAAATCTCATTATAAAAAGTAAAATATAACTTATTTGCTGATTGCTGTTAGACTTTTAATAAGCTATGAACCGTTTTCTAATATTTTTAGCATAAAATGCTGCGCAATTATATGATACGTAATTATACGGATTTTTATCAAAAAATGTTGCGTGTAAAAGAAATACAATAAGGATATTTCATACTAAAGGGACACTGGTTCTTTTTTTTAAAAAGTCATTAATATAGATCAATGATAAAAATCAGAAACTTTAAAATAATATTACGGAAAACAGAATAAATATTACTAAAAATGCGTTGAATCGGGAAGAAACAAATCGTTTACACGAAAAAATAATCTTATAATAACCTTTTGTTAATTTTATGCCGATGTCAAAAAAAGAAATCTCGACTATTTTTGTTACCTATGGAATCATATGGCATGTGGTTTTATGGTTAATAAAAAGGCGGCAACCATGAGTAATGTGCTAAGTCTCTTTTGCTTAAATTTTATTTTGAAATATGTAAAACAATCATTTTAACAAATTTCTAAAATTTTCCAAAGTAACTTTCTCGAACATATTAAGGTCTAAAAATGCAGTATTTTATATTTTAGCATTTATAGTATTTTAAGGACTGTTCAATAGCTTTTTGCCCTAAAAAGACTAACAGGCACCCAATAATACTTCCTTCTCCCTTCGTGAAGCAGCTAATATTGTAATGCATTAACTGTAGCTTTAATCAGCTTTAAATAGCTTGTATTCGAGAGACCATGTTAACCTAGAAATAGAAACAGTGATAATTGAGACTGATACCGTGCTAAATTAATGATCTGGGTTTTGAAACATGCAAGCTGTATCCATGCTGTTATTCCAAGTTCTGATTAGTCCGACGTGTAATTAATTTAAACCTTGGCGACAGAGAAACATTGTTAGTGCCAGATACATGAATCTGGCATTATATTTACAATGGCTATTTAAATGCAATAGCTTATCAAAAGTTATAAACACATTTTACGAGACTCTATTTACGAACTATGTTATTTATATTTTGATATTTTGTAAGGTGTTCCTTAATGGCAGTTTTAAATATATATTTTAAGAATCCTTGTAAAAATTGCAATGAAATGAGAATTTTGAGTGACTAAGATGTATTTAAGTTACAAAAAATTATACCAGTTTGAGAATAGTCATTTTTGATGTCCGTAAGAGCAAGGAGAGGGTTAAAATTATTAAATATTAATTTTCTTTACCTGTTGAGAGTTGAAAGATAAGCCTTTCATTTTCATTAACTTGTTTTAGAGGATTTCAAAACATTTTTGGAGTTTTTTTTATTGTATTCAAAAGTGGCAGATGGAAGTTATTTGAGGTGAAAAGATCAAGAAAAATTTTATTAATTTTAAAACCTGATGTCCATCATTTTACAAATATATATATATATA
>NC_092207.1:83109901-83138062 GCF_043381705.1 Parasteatoda tepidariorum
TTGTCGATAGATCTCTATTTTAGTATTTTGTCGAAAGCGCTTTTTTTCACGAATTTATATATTACGAATTTATTTGACGATTTTTAATTTATATCACGAATTATACTATGGCAAATTTCTAATAGGTTTAACGAATTACATGTCATTTATTTGAATTCAAATTTTTTAATGATTTAGTATTTACTAAAAAGATGTAATTTTTAAAAAAAAAAAGAATTATTATATGGATTTGAATGATTGTTTTGAATTCTTAGAATTTTGTGCATTTGCAATGTACCTAAGTTAGTAGCGAGCGAAGCAAACCATATAAGATTGCGCAGCAATTTTCGGGGGTTGGCGAGCGTTAGCGAGCAGGGGGCGCAGCCCACTAGTTTTAGTTTTTTTTGTAATCAAAACACATGAAAGTTTAATCAAAATCAAACTTACTTCATTGCAGTAAGCATATAAGTCTGTTATAACGTTTGGAAAAATTCAGGTATTGCATTACGAAAAGTTTTTACCTCATCGACAGAAGAACAAGATTAAATATTTATGGTTGAATGCCAGGAATTCAATAATTTTATGAAATTCAAAATTGTATGATGCAAATTTAATCCTTATTAAAGGCTGCTTTTTCCACACATTTTTTTCCCTTTTAAATTTAAAATTTCATTTATGTTCAGATAAAATGGCAAAGAAAACGATGATGATTGCACGCGATTTCTTTATAATCATTTCAAAGTGACAATCATATCGCATTGCATGAGTTGGTTTCATTCCTTAACTACCACCACACGGGGTAGTGGCTTGATTATTCGTTTAAAAAGCACTATGTTTGGTTGTGTAATTATTCACCATAATAGTAAAAAAAAACCTTGAGGGAACTGAGTTCTTCAAAAGA
The DNA here is from genome assembly GCF_043381705.1 of Parasteatoda tepidariorum. NCBI lineage: Eukaryota > Metazoa > Arthropoda > Arachnida > Araneae > Theridiidae > Parasteatoda > Parasteatoda tepidariorum. The sequence continues at coordinate 83,110,782 of NC_092207.1, forward strand.
GAATGATACATTCGCCCTCAAAAAGAGAATGATACATTCGCAAAACATTTTAAAACGAGTATGAACAACTAAAAAAATCAATATGATAAATATGGTGAGATTAATAAAATAAGATAAAATGTCTTACGCATCTGGGTTCTAAAAACAATTTTTCCAAGTGTTTTTAAATATTTTTATGATAAATTAATTAAAAAGAAATATTTAAAAAGAAACTTCTCAAGAGTGTTTGTTTAATAATATGACGCGGCTAAAAAAGAATTTGTTAACTACTTTTTTATGTTAATTTGTCAGTTATTCTTTTATAGCTAGTAAATAAACTAAATAAAATGTACAATGCGTAAACTAAAAAAGGGACCACCCGAATAAATTATGATTTAATTATCTTATCTTCAAGTTCCGGGACTTAATCTTAATGCCTTTTGGAGGTGACCTCAAATATGCTAATTAAGTAGTGCAGACGATATTTTAAGTTACGAAATGCATTTTTTCTGAATAAACATGTCTTTCTTTTGATGAATTCGGATTTCTGACCCTAAGGGAGTAGCCGCAATCTGGGAAAAATGGTCTCAATAGTTTGGTCACGTGAGCGCTCCAAAGTTCGGGTCCTTAATGTTAATTTTACTTTTTGGGTATTTCTCTATATTTCGTTACATTAGGTGAATTTTAATATTTTATAAGGTTTACTATTTTTTGTATCATTTTAAAGAATGTAACTTTACATGGCAAAATTTGAGCCTAATCGGGGGAATAATTCCTAAGAAATTAAATTCCTGAAAAAATATGATACTTAAATTTTGGTTTCTCTGGAACAGTTCTACTGATTTTGCTTAAATTTTGCGTTTTGTGATGCAACATTACATTCTTTAAATGATACAAATAATTGTATACCTTATAATTCAAAATTTTTCAACCATTCAATACTTCACTCTACGATTGTTAAATAAAATAATAAAAATTAGTAAATATTTATTAAAAGCTATTTTTTACATGAAATTATCTTTAGATGAATGGATTTCGTAAAATGTTTTTCGATTCGTTTAAATAGTTCTAGAGATATATACGCAAAACTGACCAAACTATTTGGATCATATTTCCCAGATTGCGGGTACCCCCGGTATATTGGAGGTGAGAAATCCGAATCCATGGATTCGTAATTTAAAATATCATGTGCACTTATTAATTAGCCTATTTGAAGTAACACCCTCGAGCTATTTAGATTTAGTGCTAAAACGTAAAAATTTGATCATTACATCAAAAGTTATTCTGAGTGGTCCATTTTTTCTTGTATATTAACTGTGTTAATGTTATCACAAAGAAATGAGGTACTAGTCATCAATATCTGAGTACAAAATATTATAGTTCTTTCAAAAATATTTTTTATTTTTAAACAATTTCCTAAGAGTAAAAAGAAGTTATGAATTAAAAATTATAAGTAGTTTGCAAACTAAAATAATATTTTCAGTTTTATAAATTATAATTTCGTTAACATGTCTCGCTTTATTCCTCATAAATTAAGAAATGCTAAAAATGGCTAAAAAGTAGCATTAAATACTAGGGTACATTGAGGCAGTGAAGCTCACATTTGAAGAATCCAAGCCATTTAAAGTGTTATTTTATCTAAAGTTTTAAATTAAAGATAACTTTTTAGAAACTAATTAAGCATAACTTTGAAATAACTTCTAAATAGGTGACTATATTTTTCCTCAGAGAAGTAAGCAAGTTTTTAAGTGGATGTTTAGACAAGGTGATTTTGAAGTTGAAATTGAAATAAAAAAAATGCGAAATTCTGGAAAAACTAAGCTATTTTAATTCCTTTTGAATATATATTTGAATTATTATTATGAACTTAAGGCAAATTCAATTAGGACTCTATTATGCAACAATAATACAAATTTATTTTTAAAATAACAGTTAGTATCATTTGTTTAATAAGTGTTGTGAGTAAATAAATATAAATCGAAGTAATGTTATTGTATATTTTTTAAACTTTTTTTTTATAAACGGTTTAACAGGCTTACCTAAAATAACGTAAGCAAAGGAATTTATGTAAATACGTAAATAAATTTACGTAAATAAAATCACAGGGTATTTATGTTGCTTTTTTATAGCATCATTTAAAAAAAAGCATCAGCATCCTTCCAAAACTGGGCTAAAATGCCTAAGTCAGCATTTCCCAAATTTTTTCCGGGACTGAACCCAAAATTATCGACTTGATTTTGATGGAACTGTGATTTTGTAAATAAAGTACATTGCCAATTTTAAAATTAAGCAAAATAGTCATTAAATCATAACCAATCATTTCGAAAATATTTAATATGAGGAATTAAATGAAATTTTTCATCCTTTTATTAACAGACTTAAAAATAGGGGTTAAGTGTGACAGTTTAATTCACTGGTCTGATAGAAGCAACTAGTCTAATAACGAATTTGTTTTTGGTGTAATGCATAAAGTGAAAAATAGTTGACATTAAAACACAATGAAAATAGCCCAATAGCAATTAATTGCAGTCATTAAAACTTAACCAATCATTTTGAAAGTAGTTAATATTAGGAATTCAATAAAATTTTTCTAAAAAAAAAATTTATTTAAAATTAACGAAAAAATTGAAAAAATATTCACGTATTTAAAAACAAAATTAATGGGAGTGTGGTACTAATTGGTTTAGGAGAAACGTAAAAAAATCGCCTTATTATTAACGCCAATGACGCTTAATTAATTTAGGTAACATAGGCATATTGAAATGAAAGAAATAAGTTACGTACTAGGAAGCAAAAGCAGTGGAGTAAAGATATTTATTTGCCTAAAAGAAATCATCATACTATCATTGATGACAATGATGCTCAGTTAATGCTGGTAATGCGTACTAATTGAAATTAAAAATAGTAATTTATGTACTAAAAAGCAATAATAATGGAGAAAAGAAGTTAAGTGTTCGGCTGCTCAACTGGCTGTTCAACGACGAACAGCCGACTAAATTTTAGGTTTACGACTACTAATGTTCAACTCCGTAGCCTTGAAATTTTGAGTCCAATCCAGAAGGCAAGGAAATTCCTGAATTAAGTACTGGGAGAAATTTGCCTTCGTTGAGGATTTTTTGATGGAACTAACCAGCATTTGCTTTACATGGAGAGGAAAACCACGGAAACCTCCCATGGTTAGGCTGATGGCAAGGAGACTATGATCTACTACATAGGTTAGAGTCCCCTTGCCATCTACTACAGAGGATATTTTATGGCAGCACTGTGTTCGGCACGAGCCGGGTGCGAAATTCGTATCCAGCAGCCCATCGCTGGGATTCGACCCAGGTTCACCTCATTGGAAAGTTTGGAGAAAAGGCTAAATGGGAAATTCATTTAGGAAAACCGTAGAAAATTGCCACAACAGATGACGCTTAATCGATATGTACAGTGTAGAGAACGAAGGAAAAAGTTGACCACCCTGAATAACTTCTGATCTATTGATCGGATCTTCAAGATCAAAGACTCAATATTAATGGTTCAAGGTTGTGACCTCAAATAGGACAATTATTAAGAGTTGACGAGTTTTTAAGCTACGAAATCAGACATAAAAGCGTACTACCTTCCTGACCCCCAAAATATAGAGGGTTAGCCGCAATCTGGGAAAAGTTGCTTGGCCTTAGCTTGTTCAGGAGAGAACTCCAAAGCTTAGACCCCGTGTTGTTAATTTTACTTTTTGCGTATTCTCGAGAACTTCTTCAGCAAATTGAAAATTTTTTGCATACAATTATAAAATATGTTCTTCCAAACATAACTCAATGAAAAACAGAGTAAGCACCTATTATTTTCAGTATTTTATTTAGTAATAGTCGAAAAATGTTTGAATTGTAAGGTATATAATTTTAAACATTATTTTAAAGTATTTTATTTTTTGTACGGTATATAATTTTATACATTATTTTAAAGTATTTAATTTTATATGGTAAAATACAAAATTTGAGATAAAATGGTAAATGGTAGGTGTAAGTTTGACTATCTTTCGATGTTTACAGTTCTATCTAGATCTATTTGTTCTATCTAGTCACTAAGTGGGCCGTCAGCTATAGAATCATGCCAAAAGTGATGATAAATACATTTTATCTTTATTCTATTGAGATAAACTTCAAAAAGCGAGTTTTGCTTACTTCAATAACGTAACGCCACCAAAAAGGGCAACAAATATTTTTCAATAAAAAAATTGAACTTATTTCAGCTATATTAATAGAAAAAAGAAGTGGAAGAACTAGGTAAAGGACAATTTCAGAACGGAAAAAAGTTTTATTCGAACTATTTTATTACCAATATATTAGAAGGCAAGACTAATAATTCTTTGCTTACTTTTATTTACGACTACCTAATTTGAAGCAAAAATTACCTTTTTAAACAGCAGATGCTGAACTTATCGTTCTTAGTCATGAAAAGTGCCAGAAGTGTTGCGTTGCCTTGTGCGCACCTTGTGTCTTTAGTCACGGAGGCGAGCACCACACCACACTGCCACAGATACCCGTTCGTATTGTAGGACACAAAGCAAAAATTAAAAGCTAAAAATAAATATGGATTAGTTATGTTAAAATTAAAGTGATGGCAAAAACAGTTCTGTTACATTAAACATACTCATATTGATTCAACCACTTTATGTTATTTATTCTGATTCATTAATCTCTCTAAAAATATCACTTGCCTGCTTTTTCTATAGAGCTCTTGAATTGCATCGGTATATGCCTTCACTGTTGAGCATGATTTCGTAGTGTTTCTCAGTACTGATTTATTTATTCTTCAGTTTTTTTATTCATCCCTTGCGAAGAATGGGTATTCAGTTTGTACTAAAAATGCAAAGTTAAACTTTAAGATAAACTTTAGTGATTGATTAGAGCAGCCTCAGTACTAGTTAAATTATATTTTATAATCGTCGTTGAACAGCCGACCGGCTGAATTCAAACTCCCTTTCTCACGAACACCAGTCCATAGCCCTACCAAACAATCTATCTCTGCCAAATTATTAGTGTATATTTTAACTGCCATTGAACAACCCACCCAATTTCGAGTTTACGACTACTAATGTTCAACTCCGCAGTCTTGTATTTTAGAGCCCAATTCAGAAGACAAGTGAATTCCTGTATCAAGTTTTGGAAGAAATTTGTCTTCGTGGAGGACTTTTTGGTGGAATTAACCTGCATTTGCATTACATGGCAAGAAAAGCCACAAAAAACTCCCATGGTCAGCCGGATGGTAAGGGGACTCTAACCCATGATCGGTCTACCACTGAGCACTGGGGTTGGTGTGATTCGGGTGCGGAATTCGCATCGATCAGCCCTTCGCTGAGTTACGAACCCAGTTCACCTCATTCGAAGGCGAACGATCTATCTTCTGAGCCATCACGGCTATCACCCACAGTTTCAAAAAAAAAAAAAAAAAAGCCAAAGGATATTTTGTAAATTTGTTAAACAAAGTAAAATGTTTATAATTCAGTGCATAATTAATTGTCAGCGAGTAGAAAAATAATACATTTTGAAAATAATTGTAATGGTATGATTTCCGTGAATCATAATTAAAAACCCTAAAAGTCTTCTTCACTAGACAGTTTAAATTTTCAGTACTATTGCCAATGAGCAAAGCATTAGAAACAGTGCGTCTGACAGAATGGATTTAACATTAAAATCAGTCGCACCAAACTTGAAATTAATTTACTCGTGGAGCAGACATTTAATCAAACAACTTGTCTGTTAGGTGAATACAATTGAATGGAAATCTATTAATCATCAATTTATGTTAGTGACAGCACTAATTATGCAAGTAAACATGAAGCATTTCGAAAATTAGAAAAACTGCGAAGTTAAATTTGTAATCAGAAAATGTATTTAGATCGTTTACATAATCAAATATATCAAAGGAATTCATCTAATTAATTTCAAAACAAATTTTAAAAGAAAATCAGGAAAATACGATTACTCTTTATTTGAAATCTGAGTTTTAAGATTTTTTAAATTGCGTGCAATTGAACAATTAAAATGATTTAATTTGTAAAAATAAGGAATATTTCAGTTAAGAAAAACGGTTGCGTATAGCTTTTTCACGACGAGTTGCACGGAAAAAAATAATTCTACTAAAACTACCGTACTGTATAGGTAGAAACATTTCTGTTAAAAGGAGAACAGAATTCTGGTAATCAAATCAAAATATTCGGTATTTAAACCATTTATCTGTTAACGGTTTCCGTTCATACAGTAACGGTTTTACGGACATTCTGGTTTTCAAAATTATAGTTCTTATTACCACATAATCAGTAAAAATACAAAACTGCGAAGTGAATTTAACTGAAAAAAAATGGTTTTTTTACCGGGCTCTAAGGTATCACTAATTAAATTAGTAAATATAAGCTAAGACCTGTAATAAACAAATAAATCCGTTTCCATAAAAAGTAAATGAAAACTACACAGAGAAAAAAAATTGCAAAAATTACAGTACTGTAAATTAAGGTAGAAGAATTTCTACTGGTGTAAACTATAAATTTCGTAAATCCACATTTCTGCGATCAGGTAATTGAATATTAATATAGGATAATTTCCTAAAGTACTTTTTTTAATCATATCTTCATCTGATGTTTTTAAACATAAATAAAACTTTTTTTTTCGCGAAAATACAACACAAAAAGAAATTTAGAATAACTAATTATTCCGAGTATTTACAAACAAACTCGGGGCGTCAAAAAAAAAAGAAATAGTCATGTCAATGCTATGACGTCAGAAGAGGAACTCAAGACTTCAGCTAAGGTTTGTTTATTTTTTTAGGATAGATGGTGAATAGGTAATTACGGTAAATTTCTGAATTTTTAAATTTCTCTTTATCTATGCATTTAAAAACATTAAGATAGACTAAACATTGTCAAAAATTGACTTTGCATGATTTAATTTAAATCTTTTTTAAATGTGAAGTCCGACACAAAGAAGCGTATTTATGACAGATATGACAGTTTAGCATAACTTTTAAAATTCAGTTCCTTGCATGTAATGTGTCATTATTATTTAAAGAAATTAATAAGAAATTATCAGCGAAACATTCTTTATCGACAGATAGAAGCAGAATTTTGAAGAGAAATTTCTCTAAAATGTATGGAGAGTGATCGATAAATCAACGCTGTTTTCCCAGTTCAGATGTCTAGCCAAGCTGCCATATGAAACTTTGGTCCTTTTAACTTAGTGTGAAATGAAATGTGGAAAGGGGGGTTGCGTCAATCTGAAGATTCAGAAGTTAACAAATTGGAATTTGAGACATACGAAAATGTTACTTTTACTAATGGAAAATATTTGTTAAATTTTGTTTTCTCGTTTCGCTTCTCAGAAAGAAGATATTTTTGCAGAGCATTTAAAAGTGGCAGTTCAGTAAATATGAGGATAGCATTTTGGATGATAAGTTTGATACAAGTTAAGTTTGTTACAATATTTATTTAATTGTAATCAAACATTTATTTGTGACAGATGAATCTGCAAATACATGGAAATCAGGTCCCACAGTGGACTGATAGTAAAGACACGATTCACTATAGAACACTGAAGTATCACAGGTTGCGGTCAGTAAGAGGGTGGGACACTTTGATCAACCTGCGTAGGGACCGAGGGTGTGTAGTATCGGTCCTCGCTAAACTGTTCTACCGTAAAGTGCTCGATTTTACGCTCAGGTCTTCGGGCTACCAAAGTAGGGGAGCCATCCCTTTTGTAGGTGATCTAAATTGTGATGGCATGCCTTCGGATCATCTCGTGGGCTGCTTCCCAGACCGTCGCCAATAGCTCATTGAGCAGCTCTAGTGCGACGTAAATAAAGTACCAACCTACTTACATAGAAATCAGATTAATCTGATGACCGGTTTTTGCATTGTCATTCGACTGATAAATCACTTGACTATAATTCGATTTTTTCACATTACGATCAAGATTTCGTTGGTTGTTATCGTCATAAAATTAATAAAAATTATAAAGATATTAGTCACCTTCTTATTATTTCATAATTCCAAGTTTAGAGGTCGTTAACTGTAATTATGAACTGTAATACTTATAGACAATCCTCTCTGATGTCATCACATCGCGCCTCTGTCATACTCTTCTTTACTTCTGTACGATTATATTTGTAGCATGCATCATAATTCTTTAAGATTTAGTGTTCTGAAATTGAGTTCTTATGCTTCCCTTCAAACGAAATTGTTGAATCATAAATGAATCAATGCTGATTCATAAAATTTTCTAATCAGCACCAAATCTTTTATTTTGAACTTTAGATCTATAATACGTAAAAGGTATTTCTGTCTTATATTTATTTGCTGTTTTTTATTTAGTCCTTTATGTAATAAATTCTACTATAAACATAGAAAATGAAAAAAAATCAACATTAATGATGCTTTTAACAATTTACCTTTTAGTTTAAAAGAAGTAACGGTACATGTCATATAAATATGTAATTTATTTAACATGGAAAAAAAATATAAGAACAATAAAAATGGTGAGTAATTAAAATAGTTAATATAAATCGTAATTGACTTAACAAAATATTTTTTCATCTTCGTAAGCAATTGACATTCCTAACGAATCCGCATCGAAGCATTTCATAGAACTAAAATAAAACAAAAGACCAAACGATTATAAGGAACTTTATAAATTCAATTCCGAATCGCAACGCACGAGTACGCCCTCTATCGGATAAATTATTTTCAGTCTTTATTTATTAAGTTTTAATTTAGTTCTATCAGAATAATTAGCAGAATAGAACGCCAATTTTTAGCAGTAAGTAGAAAACGACCCAGAACATTGATAAATCTTTCTGAAACAGAACGCTCCCAACATTTGAAGAACAATTTCTTAATAGTTTTTACCTTTTTATATTATCAACAACATAACTTTCGATTTCGTGATCGCAAAAAAATTTTTTTTGGTCTTCAATTCATTATAAATTGAAGTGAAGTCAACGTTGCTTACTTCATTCTAATGAATAACTGTATAAACGCAGTGCTATAAGCGAAAGCAGGCCGCACTTTTCTATACTCATACTCATACTGATTTCAGAGCGTGCAGAACTGTAATAGGTATAGAACATTCTTCTTCTTTATAGAATAGTATATATTTTTGTATCTATACAACAGTAAAGAATCATCCGATTTACTTGAAATAGTATCATTTGCGTTGATTATTAATAAATTTTTATCGTTTTCTTGGTAAGCATTTTTCAATTTTGAATGATAAATTTCAATTAGCATTCAGCTATTCTGTTTTTAAGTTACATATTGAAATTCATATCGAGATCTTGCAATTATAAAATTTTACTGTGTTGTACGTCATCTTAAAGTAATGAAGGGATATTCTATGTATATATTATTTGAGAATAAAGTTTTCAAACGAAGAACATATCATTTTGGAATTCTCCGGATTTATAAATCAGGTAAGTGTTATGATTTTTATAATAAAAAATGTACTTGTAATTTTTTTTTCTAATTTGATAATAGTTCTCTATAGAATGGTTTTCTACGTCTGATAACGTCTGACTTTAATACTAGAAAAAAGAAACAATATGAAAGTTTTTATTTCAATATGAAGAATTTTTAGAATCGTTTTCTGTATCGTAAGCATTCTTTAATTTACGTTTCTTAGTTTATAAATAATGATTTTATTGAAAAATATAACAGGGTGACATGTATATAATAATTTTATATATTTATTATTCTGAAGATACAATTTTATTTCTTTAAATGTATTATAACCAAGAGAATAGTTTTTATTTACAACCTACTGAAAAGCGTTAATTTCTATTTTCGAAAATATTCATGCAGCTCGAAATTCCTTTTACAAAGTACGGGAATTGGAAGCCACCATCAGCCCGCAGGACTTAATATAAAGTTTAACCTGCCAATTTCCTGTCAGCAGTAAAAGCTAATTAATGTTTATGAAGAAGCTAATAAAGTTGGGTGCCGTGAATTTTCTCCACGAAGAATATTTTAGTTAATGTCATACAACAAGCTTTAGAAAGTTTGTGATACTATTTGCGAATTCGGTAACATGACGCCAATAACTGAACTTTTAGTGGCAAAAATGCTATGAAAGAAATTTTAATTCATTCTTTAATTATTCTGGTTTTTTCCCCAATACATTGAGATTTGTTTCAAAATATTAGGGTATATTCCAATATTAATCATACAAGTTTTTGTTAGTTTATTTTGATTCATCTATTTACTTTTTTAATTATAATTAAATTTGAACATTTATAAATCAAAAAAATGAAACTCAAGCAGAATGTGATGCCACAATAGGCATTGCATATTTTCTAGCTTTTAAAATGCCCTTAATTACTTAAACTTATTTTTCTAATCAGAATCGAATTATATTTAGATTAAATCAATTAGTTAATTTTTATTTAAAGTGAACATAAAATATTTTATTCTTTTCTTATAGGTCCAATGCAACGGCTAACTTTTTATTTCAATAGTAATGTAGACTCATTAATTCACTGTCTCGCCTAATCGAAAACAAAAATCTATTAATAACACTTCATTCTTTTTTGAAGATAATTTTTACTCCTTATTTTATGAAGATAATTTTTACACGCAGTTAAAAAAAAAGACTCTTAAATAGGTTAAAAAAATATAAAAATAACCTTTTGGAATAACATTTTAGACCATGATAGTATAATGCCCAATACATTACGTCATATACACAAAGATTCAGGTTAGAATCCTGATCATATACTCTAGAACATTTCTATTCAGAATAGATAAAGGATTAAAAATGATCTAAAAAATAACACTGTATTTTATAATTTTGTCTCTTAAATAAAAGTGATGATTTTTGCCTCTAAATATAGAGAAGAAAACTTAAGTAAATAAATGAGCCAACTGATCAACTGGTCAAAATGAGTCAGTAAAGCTAATGTTTTTATTAAATGCTCAAGCTCAGTAAATATTACTTAACTACTTAACTACAAAATAGTTTAAAAATAATGAAAATAAATCTGCAGAAGAAAAATTTGATTCTTATAAGAAACAATTGCATAAGTAATAAAATATGCTATGACAATATATAATTTCTTATAAGGAAGATAAAGTTGCAGCTATAATAAAATTTGATATAAAACTAAATCTTTCTCATTATAATAGAGAATTCTTTCGATTTAAATAAAATATTTCGTATAAGTTATGAAAATATCTCTGATGCTCAGTATAAACAAAACAAAAGTAATAATGAAAAAACGAAACTCAGATACTTAAAACCACTTAATGATATAGTATATATTAAATCAAGGGATAAATATAACAAAAAGTTTTCAGGTCCTTTCAAAGTAATTAAAAAGCATACTGACGTGACTTATTCAATTCAAATGTTGGATAATTACCATGGAAGAATTTTTAAAATACATATTGATAGATTATTATTAATGAATAAGAGGAAAGAACATTTAAATGTTAACGATGATAATGTCTCTAGGAATAATAATAATAAATCTCATTACATTTTAAGGAATAGAATCATTTAGATGATTTTTTTTAATGTTGTGAATGAAAGGTTCTTCCTGATTTTTTTTAAATCTCTTCTGTGTAAAGGCAGTAACATTTTGTTTATAAGTATACGTAAAGTAATTTTTTTTTTATTCATATAAATATCTTTTTAATTCAAGTGTGTCTTGAATACATATTTACTATTTTACATTTCAAGTATGATATTTTTTTTGAGTTTGTGTAAGTGATAATGAAAGCAAAAATAAAATTGTTTTCATTCAGTAAGGAAAGACTTACATTGCAAATTATATTCTGAAACTTAAATAAGTAGCACTTGCAGCAAAAATTTTGGTGTAAAAATATTTTGTGCACTTAAATATCAACTGTATGAATTATTAAATGTTTACACACTACAAATATTTACATGAAAGAAAATTGTTTACACTATGAACTCATTAAAAATATTTTTTTTCTTTCAACTGTAAACCTTGTGCTAACGCAAAGCATTCTAGTATTAGTTATTATATAATGAATACTTATTTTAGTTTAATTTAAAAGATATTTTTATAAAATATAAGACTCATGATTAATACTTGTATTTATATAAAATTTCAACGATATTAACACATTTAGCAAATACTTCTACACTATCAATTTTTTTGATATCTATTTCGTAAATTAATTAAACTATGTCTCAGTGCTGCTGTTGTTTTACATCGAGGCATCCGTGCGGAATGATTTAAGGTGACTTTCGTTACTTAGGCTATAACTTAGAGAATGGCGTAAAAACCATTTATTCAGTTAAATTTACTTCTTAGTTTTGAACTTTTACAAAATGTGTGGTAATATTTCTTAAAACCAGAATTTCCTGTAAGCTGTTATGAACGGAAACTAACGGAAAAATACCGTATATTTTGAATTTTTAACCAGAATAATGATTTTATTTACCAGAAATATGTCTACCATTCAGTACGGTAATTTGACCAGAATTTTTTTCTGCTCGCAGAGAGTTTCTATATTTGATATTTTTCTTTTCACTAATGAAGAGGTGCATAAAAAGTTTTGCAGTTTATGGCGAATCGTGATAGAAGTAATTTTTTTCATTTTTTTCATGACATAGGGTGACCTGGGGTAATTCCTGATCAAAAAATGCAAACATCTATTTTGTGAAAAAACTATTCAAGATAGAATTTTAATATTTTCTGGAAGTTTGAGGCTATATGAGATGAGTCCTATGCTACCTTCTTCTGTTTGAAAATCTAATTAGAATTTAAAAGGTTTTAAACTTTCAGTGATCAGGAATTACCCCGTCTCTTGATCAATTCTGGGGTAAATCCTTATCATTTCTGGAGTAATTACTGATCACTAGTTTTTATAGTAAATGGGCTGTTTAAAAATAACTATACAATGGTAATTAACAAATAAGACATTAAGATCAAACAAATAAACCAAAAAAGATATGTTTAAGCAGCTAATGAAATTGTTTACTTAAAATCAGGAATAAAGATTAACACTTCAGCTCTGGCAGCAGCTCTCACACTGAAATTTTCATTTTCAAACATTAAAAGAAATTCACAATTTTTGCTTTCTAGAAGCTTAGTATTTTTTTTAAGCTTATAATTTCTCACCATATTTATATTAGGTTAATTTATCAACTTAAAAATTATTCTAACAATGTACACACATAAATTTAAGACAGAAGCAAGGTAAGACAAGCTAGAAATGGTGCATATCAGAACACATTTTTCTTGTATACAGTTAAAAACAAATTTTGTGATTATAGTTAAAATATATTTTATAGTTGTTCCACTTAATAAATATGAACTGTTATTTAAGAAAAGACATTTGACTATTTATTAGCTATTTTTTATACTATTTATAAGAAGAAATGACAATGATCAGGAATTACCCCAGTGATCAATAATTACCCCATCTGTAGGGGGCAACATTTGATATAGTTTCGTATAATCAATTATAATGTTTACAGTAGATGTGAAATAATTAAGCTAAAGCTAACACTATTTTTATATCAAAGAAAAAGAAAGTAACTCAAAATATTTAGTATTAAGAGAAGGAGGGGAATCTTTGCAGAAATGTGCACATTTTGAAACCCATCTTTGAAATGGAAAATACAGAAAGCATTTTAAAAGATACTTATTTTGTTAGATTAAACAAAAAAACTGTTAAGTAAATGTAGTTATACGTTAGTAAAGTGTACAAGCATTCTTGTCCATGTCTCAAATTTAAAAAAAAATATTATTTTTTTTAAATAAAACCTTGGTGATCATTATTTTCCCCAGAAACAGAGTGATCGTGAATTACCCCGGGTCACCCTACCTTGAAACAAATACACCCAAAATTTCTAACGGCGTAGTTTGCTTTTCAAAATAATACTGCTTTCTTTGCTAGGGTAAAATTTTATAATAAAAATTTTATCCTTAATTATAAATTAATAACGAAAGGAACTTTTCAAACAAGATTTTTCATAAATTAGTTCTTTAATTCTATATAAATCACGATGCAGTTTTTAAAAAATTAAAATGTATTCTTCTGTACACTTGCACATTTTTTCGTTGGATAATTAATTCTGATATCTTTTTAAGTAGGGGAGAGAATTTAATTGGGTCTTTTATTTCTGCAAGTTTTCGCATTTCATGAGCCCATTATCTTTTTAATTTATGGAACAAATTCTACAGATATCATGAATGCTGCCCCAATGTTCTTTTTTTTAAAAGCAAAATAGAAAAAAAAAACGATCTTAAAAAGCTTTGCTCGGAGTTTAACAAGGTATCTGATAATAAAGTGCTTAGTCGCGAGTGAAATAATGTTTAACCTAGGAAAATATTTGAGGTCCTAGGATAAGAATTTTAATTAGAAAAAAAGAATGTATATACGGGAAAACTTAAGGAGTTTTTTAATAAATGCTTAGATTATATTCAAGAGTAAAATTCAAACGAATAGTATTCCTTTAAATGAAAAAAAAATCATTTTATTTTTTAAAATGCATTTGCTTAAAAATTTATTAATTCCACAGGTTTAAACATGAGAACTTATGAACGCTATTTTAATGCCTATAAGAATGTTTAAAACAAATTTTTATCTCTAAAATTTTGGAACCATTTCTTTTTTTTCCAATACTTTTTTTTTCCTCATTTAAATAGTAATATAGATGCAGCATTAAAAAGTCCTTGCAAAATTTATACTCCTATATTTCAAAAATGTAAAAAAATAATTATCTTTTATGTATCTAGCAATTCCTTAAATATTGTTTTACTTAAAATCTAGATACCTTTATTTAACATGAACAGAACTTTTTGAGTTTAATTAAAATTTATAAAGGTGTTTCAATGTGTTTTTTTAATTTCATTTCCTGTAATGTAAATAAAAATTCCACGATGAAGATTATTAAAATAAGATTAAATTATTTTTAAGTAAAGGCAAACAAAGGACGAGGAAATAACTGAATTTTCTATAAAAATTGCCATTCCATTATTTTAAATTTTTCCGTAACTACTAAAGATTATAAAAATCGTTATTTTATTTCATTCGATAAATTAATTCCATACCTTTTCTGTAGCATTTAGTTACGAAATTGCATGATATTATTCATTTTAAATTATCTGCATACTCATTTTTAGTGCTGAGTTGAAAAAAAAATCAAAAATTCATATCTTGAAGAGGAAAAATAGTTGATGTTTTTTTTTAAAAGACAGAATGCTATATAAAGATAATAATAATTAGGTTGAAAATAATAGCTAAAATAAAAATGAATTGAAATTTTCTAAAAAGTTGACTTAATTTTTAAAAAGAGGCTAAGAAATCATGAAAGTGACTCAAAAGTTATTTCTTCTATAAACAAATAAAATGAAATTAGGATACATTGTCATTAGTATGTAAATTATAAAACTTTGTTAATTAAAGTTTTTTTTCTTTCCCAATACTGAAACTTTAAAAGCACGTGACTTTGTAAAATCTTCACAAAAGGGCGGAGCAAAAAATGGATGAAAAATAATTTTTCCTTCATCATTGAAGTCATTATATGAGCCATGGATGGAACATAATTTCTGCCTAAATTAAGAGTTCGTAACAAATCTCATAATAATTTGTAAGAATAAATCGAGTAAATTCTTAGCTGTCCGCGCTTTAATTGACATAAGAAGTAACCACTTCATATTCTTATATAGATTAGATTCTTCAATTAAATTGCTTAATTTCTTTAATTAGATTAGTTAGATTCTTCAATTAGATTAGTTAAATTCTTCATTAGATTAGTTAGATTCTTAAATTAGATAAGTTGGTTAGATTCTTAACGATAGATTGCTGCATGTCATTTAAATACGCGCGAGGGAGGGCAAAAAAGCGAAAGCGTAGTTGGAAAATTATTTTTCGGAAAGTTTCAAGATAAATTCTAAAAACCATAAAAGCACTCACCAAACTAAAATTTTCCTTTTTGACGATTTGCATTTCATTAATTTTTAGAATTATTTCGTCATAAAATCATCTGATTTGTGACAAAACGCGAACTCTCAAATATATGACGAAAATGTTTCCTCAACTGTAATACCGTCTGGGAGATTGTTAACTAGAATGACGAAACTAGTATGAGGACTAAATAAAGTTAAATAAAAAATATAGTGACGAAGATGTCTTGTCCTTGACGAAGGTCATCATCTGATTGATCTGAAAAGAGCTGGTCTCGTCCCAGGAAAATCCTTCGTTCGTATCCTGCTTCGGCATGGTTTTAATTGATCTCTCTGTTCCTTTGTTGGGGTGACATTGATACAACCACATGCTTTCTACGGTAAAGTGATCATAAGAAAAGTTCGGAACATTGAGCTCTGCAATTCTTTTCTGGGGAAAAAAATTTGAAAGACGCAATATTTCTTTAAATTTGATGAAATTCGGTTCATCGAAGAAGTGACGATAATTATTTCGTCACTTTTGACAAAATATTCGCTCAGAGCATATACCAGAAAATGGTTTCGTTGAAAATGAAGAAAGTTTCGTGAAATTTGAGTTTCCATTTGTTACAGTAAGGTTTTATTGTGAAGAAATATGCTAGAACTGCGGACTCGAAAAATGAAGCTCAGGCGCCTAATGAAACAGAATGGTTGACAATGAGCAGAAGTATTGTAAAAATAGGCAAAATTGATTTCAAAATTTTATATTAAAAAAAATATTTAATGTTTTCACCGATTCTGAGAATAACAGGCTTAATTGTCCCCTCCCACTCATATTCTAAATTTTGCGATCCTTATAAACTGTTCTGTAGTTAACAAAACGAGTAACAAATTTTCCTATTTGTAATTATTTTTAAAAATGCAACTTTAATTTTAAAAATTAAATCCAACTTATTTTCAAATAACCAGTTAAAAATTTAACTCTAGGATATGCTTTTAAAAATGTATTTATGTATGTAAATTATCTTGTTAAAAAAATCATGGAAAAAACGTCTACGTCAAACATTAATATGAAACAAAGGACGAAGATTTGATAAGCAATAGGATAATAAAAATGAAAATTGACGACAGATGTTTTTCAACAAAAAAAAA
Source organism: Parasteatoda tepidariorum (assembly GCF_043381705.1). Taxonomy (NCBI): domain Eukaryota; kingdom Metazoa; phylum Arthropoda; class Arachnida; order Araneae; family Theridiidae; genus Parasteatoda; species Parasteatoda tepidariorum. The sequence goes on from NC_092207.1 coordinate 83,127,801, forward strand.
AAATCTCTATAACAAAAGAAGATTACAGAGAAATAATATAAAAGAATTAGTGCATAATTTTGATCAAATACAAGTAGGTAAATAGGATTGAACGTAAAAAAGAAACTTATTTAAGTGATTTGCATAAATGTTTAACTTATTATTAACTTTTTGTTGGCAAATATTGAAAGACTGATTACGGCTATTTTCTCTTAAATTTTTAGGCAGAAGTATAGAAAGACAACGAGTGAGTGGGTTAATGAAAGAGTATATAAAATGAAATTAAACAATGACTTTTTAAAGAAATTCCTAGGTATTACAGATTTTTTTCTTTCTCAAAATATGGTTTTTTGGCTACCACTTCATTTGAGAAAAAACTCATTTCTAAATCAACTGTACCTGTTAAGGACTGGTAAGCTGATATCTGAATAAACATTAAAAACATATAAGTTAATTTACTATTTTGCATTTATACTTCATTAAATTTCCATTTTTACTTTGTAAATAATGTATATTGAGTAATTAATGCATTTTCATAAAAACTGTGATAGTTTTTGCAGTTAATTTCGAATTGCTTTGCTGTTAAAAATCATTTCATTCACTCCTTAGATACATATGTACTGTGCGTCAAAAAAAAGAAGAAAAAAAAGAAAAACGAACCACCCTGAATAACTTCTGATCTAATGATTAGATTATCTCATTCTAGGATTCAATCTTAATGGCAGGAAGCGGTGACTTCGAATATGCTAATTAATTAGTGCAGTCGATATTTAAGTTACGAAATCAGACAGAAAAACGTATTTTCTCTGAAAAAATGTACCTATTTTTTTTAACGGATTCGGATTTCTGACCCCCCTCCCGAATACAGGGGGACCCCTTATTGTTAATTTTACTTTTTGCTTATTTCGCCATGTCTCGAGAATTTGAAGCAAATGGAAAATATTTTGCGCTAAGTTATAAAATTCGTTTACCCAAAGATAATTACACTCAAAATATATATTTCAGAAAGTTTTTATTATTTTTTATTATTTAATTCAATAATAGCCGAAAAAAATTTTGAATTGTAAGGGATACAAGAATTTTCATTACTTTAAAGTATCTAATTATGCATAGCAAAGTACAATCGGTTGAATAGTTTCCGAGAAATCAAATTTTAACTATATAACTTTTTTAAAATTCGATTTCTCTGGAACTATTGAACCGATTTCGTACAAATTTTGTATTTTGCTATGAAAAATTAAATACTTTAAAATGATGCAAAAACTGTGCACATTATAATTGAAAATTCTTTCAACCATTATTAAATAAAATAATAAGAAAATAATAAATATTTACTGAAATTTAATTTTTGTGTAAAATTATCTTTGGGTAAATTAATTTTATAACTGAGTGCAAAAATTTTTCGATTTGCTTAAATGAATGAGAATGATTCGAATCAAAGAAAACCTAAAGAAATCAAAATCGAATGTAGCGGAAATGAATTAAATCAAAATAAATAAAGTCGATAAAACTTATTTTTCAAAAGCCATTAAAGTTTTTATGCTTAAAAATTACAGTTTTGTGCTATTATTCAGTTACATTTATGACATTTCTCTATAGATAAGCAACATTTTGATATAGCTTTATAAATAAGTTGCAATTTATGCACTTTTTTGCACTGAACTGCACGTGATCTAATTCGGTGAGGCGAGAGTCGATAGCAATAAAACTCTAGACGTTGGAGGAGTTATAAATGTTCCAAGCAATAAAAAATACAATTTTTGTTCTTCAGAATATTTATACTTCTGACAATGCTACATAGAAAAGTAAATAAATGTCTCTGATGTATTTAGTTACGCTTCAACCAATGAAATCAATAGTAATTCTATCGTATTAACAGTTTCAAAGTTGGATGAGTAAAATACATAAGTGAAAAATTATATTTTCATTCCTTGAAACTCTTATAACTTTTTAGCCATTTACTCTATCATAGTGGTTTTGATTTGATTAAATTCATCAGAAAAAATACATGGAATCCAATACTGCAATTGTCAATGTTACAGTACCAAATGTTTAAATAGGTACAAATACAAAAGTGTAGTTTTTATGCATAAAACTTTAATAACTTTTGAACTATCATTCTTATTCCATTTATTTAGTCGAATTCAATTCAGCGCAACAAATATACATTAAATAATAGCTAACTTGCAAAAAAGTTAAACGTGGGAATAGGTATAATCAGAGATTGTAGTATTTTAATCTCGTTATACTTATTGAACTTCCAATAGCTTCCTAACTGTTATTCCTATCAGCTTGATTTTGTTGTGATTAGATTCCGAGTGAAAATTGCATGAGACAAAAATACTTTACTTGTTTGCAAGGTGTGTAAATTAGGAAATGATAAATTAAGTAATGAGAAAGATTAATTGATTTTTACTCTAATAGAAATACAATTCCAGATTTCCTTCTTTGAAATAGTTCCCTTGAAAAACCACAGAGCGTCGGTGACGGCTCATCCCTCTTAATTACAGTGTTGAAATTTGAAAATTGGATAAGTCTTTTCAGATCCATTAAAATATTTTAATTGTGTTTCCACTTCCCAAAATGGCGTTCATTGAGATAAATTTTTAAAATCGGGGAGAGGAAAAGCTAAAAGCACATTTATTGACATTACTGTGGGTTTGATGTTCAGTCTCATGGTCATGATCCATTTCGTAGTTAAAAATCAACTCATTTTTTGAAATCGGAGTAAAGGTAGTGTGATAAAAGTTCTTACGTACTTCGATCATTCTAAAAGTCAATCAACGATCTGAAAGCCCATGAATCCAGATTCTGTCAACATTATTATCGATTTTTTCAGTTGAAGTTCTTCCACTGCATGATTTGCCTTTCAACGACACTCTTCAACCTGAAAATGGTTTAAGCCTCTGAAAAATTTATACTATTGCTGGAAACCCAGTCTACATAGCCCTGATGGAGCTCTGCATTTAATTTAGTTGCGCAAGTCTGAAGCAAAATCTGATAGCTCATCACCTGAAGCAAAATCTGATAGCACGTTATCTAAAGCAAAATCTGATAGCTCATCGTCGGAAACAAAACGTGATGGCACACACTCTAAGACAAAACCAGCTAGCACACCGTCTGAAACAAAATATGATAGTAGAAGCAAAATTTGATAGACCACGGTCTAAAGCAAAATTTTATAGCACACTTTCTGAAGCAAAATCTGATGTCACACCGTTGCTCCATATTCATTTTTAGAATGCTTCACAAGAACTGATTTCACAAGAAAGATGACTTCTGACAACCACATTAATTTAGCATACTTATACTTAAACTGATCATACTAATGTATAAGTGTAAGTATATACTTATGTGTAGGCTTAAGTCTCTGGGTTCACGTACCACCTTTGTAAGTTTAAGGATCCATCGTAGAACGTTATCGCCATATGGAGCACTACGTTGCCAATCTCTTTACTTACTAATTTACACACCTCGTATATAACGAAGTTTAACTTCCTTCCCTTTTTGACCTCCTCTTCTTCTTAATAAATTCAAGATGGTGCCTAAAGCTCACTACAGGGGTGGAAACAAGCTCCAGGTATTCATGTTGGGCCCAAATTCAACCTTTACCAACAATTTCCAGTCTTGTCCCCAATTTTTTGCTTATTCAACTACTTTGAAATTGGCCTATTTGTGTTTTATAAATCAGGGGTGCCAACTGCTACATTTTTTGCAAAATATTTTATAGAGAGGTAAACAATTAAAAAGTAAAGCTTTCAAAATATTTGGTAATTTTGCCAATATCTTATAAGCCTCACCAAGAGAGACCTGGAACAAAGTGGAGCATGTAGACTATTGAATCATTTACATGTAGTGGTACTAAAAATTACTTTAAATCAAATTTACGAAACAAAGAATCATACATTGAAACAAAAGAAATAGCTACCAATAGAAGAATTTTACCCCTAAAGGGTAGGAAGTTAGTAGTGTCCTGTACGATATAGATTATAATTAACTAGAAAGTTCCTCCTCAGTTCCCCTACCTCTGAAATTTATTACATCAAAAGTAAAAGTTGCTCAATTAAAATATTTGCAACATTTTTATCACATTAACATGCTTTTGGTTCTACCGAGATCAAATTTAAACATAATTAGAATGATTTTAAACCTAATTACACTTCTTATGATAGTAGTTTCACAGAACGATGTTTGCTAAAATGCACTAAAGACCCAACGAATTTAATTAACTAATTCATGGAAAATCAGAAAGTTAAAATTCCTGATATCCTAAATTAAGCCTTTAAAGGAGCATAACTACTGCATGCAATTAATATCGAAAGTAATTTTCAAACTTATTCTGAATTTTAAGGCAATAGTTTCTTTGGTAATTACATTTAGGTTTGTAAAATGTTGAACATTATGTTACATTAACGTAGCCATTGCATTTCTAAAACATGCAGGGGAATTAAATACTTCATTTCTTCTCTTTCTTACAGATTCACTATCAGCAGTAAATCTGATTAATGTTAATGAAGAAGTTTATTATCTTGGGTACCATAAGGTTCCTCTTCGGTGAATGGAAGGCAGTCACAACGCACGCTACATAAGTTTTATGGTATTTGTTGCTGCAATGGGATATGAGAAGGTAATTTGCATTAATATCAATCAAGGTTCTTAGATTGGTTGAAACGCGGTGTAATTTTGCAGCATATTTATTTCAAAATGTCCATTTGAAATATCTTAAAAGTGTTTTCTCTGTTTTCAAGGGGCGTGTGCTTGTTACCATTAAAATAGATGACGTTAATAGTATTTATGTATACTCCCTTTTTTATAAAATTTGATTTATCTAGTTGCACACGAGGTTCTATCTTCTTGAGGTTAATTTGTTTTTAATTAAACTCTTATTATTATTTAATTTCTTTAATAAATGTTATTTAATTTATTTTTATTTATTCACCTTTTTTTATTGCATATAAAGGAAATCATGATTGAAGATATGGATGTATTTATATATGAATATAAATATGTCCCTATTATTAATCAGTTTAAAAAACCACATTAATGACATTATATTCACTTTAAAACTTGTATTTTTTGAAAAAATCAGACTTCTTTTATTATTAAGTAAGAACTGTAAATTTTTATTAATAAGAAAATCTTAGGAACGGAAAAGCATTGATGGAGAAATACTCAGGGATATTATTAATAAAGGAGGTAATATTATCAGAATTATTAAATATTATTGGCGAATGCCTATCTTACAAAATCTTACTTTCAGACGACGTTATGAATTTTTATATTAATTTTCTTTTCGCACAACGATTAGGGCAATTTTGTTTTACTAAAAATTTAAAAAATAATAAAGAGTCAGCTATATTTGTTTACTGAAATTTTGTTTAGATATTAAAATGGAATAATATTTAAATTTTATCAAAAATGTTTTGATTGAATAGTAGTTGTATCTTTACAAATATATTCCAGTGTATTTCTTCCGTTTTGGTGTGCTTTGGGGGGTGTTTAATTAATATTTCATAGTATTTCTGATCGGATATTTAAAATGTTCTATCGGGCATGTAGAGGAAATATGTATGTCCGATCGGAATTTTTACATGCGTGCGAAATATTTTTGTGACCTACTTGAAAATATAGCATATTTATTTGAAAAAAAAAAACATGTTTCAAAAATATCTGGACTATAATTATATATGATATTTCATAATGACTGCATTGAATATATATATTTTTTAAATCCTTATCAGAAAATGAAAAAGAAAGGTCTCATTTTCAGTCGAAAATTTATATCTACAATGAGGTAAAAGCAAAAGGGCAATCAAAATCTTTTAATTCTTTTCTTAGGAAGGTAAGTCTAAACCAAATATTCACCAAAGATTTAAAGAGCAGTTTAAGGGTAATTCCTAAAAACGTTTTTAAATTTCATATAACATGTAAGCCGGGTTTTGGGGTTTTTTATCGAAAATTTAAATTCCAGCTTAACCATAATTTCTAGCTTAAATTTTAATTCCAATTTTTTTGTTTTTATTAACTCTTTTTCCTATTATTGGTTTTGTTGTTTAAATTTTCCAATTATTAATATTATTAAAGTGATTTTTCTCAGAAATGACAGCAATGAAATGTAATTTGCTATAAAAATTCTTTTACCAGTTATTTTATACCATAAAGTTAAAAGCAGATTCAATACATTTTTCCTCCTTAACATTTTGTGTTAACTGTCTTATTAATAAATCCAATTTTAACGTATTTTACTTCTTATCGGTAGGTTTGTTTTCTGTTTTCATCTTAAACTTACACGATTTTTATCTTAGGATAATTATTTTTTACTTTGAAAGGTCTCTGACAATGTCGTAAAGGGAATGCGTTCTGAAGAGAACCTCTACGTTTTACCATCAGTTTATTACGTTTCTGTAGATATCTATCTATCTATTTATATATATATATATTATTATTTTATGTGGTAAAATTACTTTCCATAAATTATAGTGGAAAAAAAGTGATTACTATTATTTTATTTAAAGGGCTAAATTTAATTTCTTGAATTTATAGATTAAAATAATTACGTACTTTAATCTACGAAAAATTTACTTTTTTGAAATAATAGAAATGATAAAAATAAGCATCTCGTTCGCATATATAATCTAAATTTTCCCCTTTCTGTAATAATAGCAAAAGCTAAATACTTATTTTCTATATTTCGTTCAATCAATTAAATAATAATTATTCTGTTTTTTCAGCTAAATTTACTTTTTTCAAGTTATAACAAGGATATATATATATTTTTTTGTATAGATTTTATTCAATCAATGGAATAATAATTGTTTCTATTAGCTAAATTTACTTATTTTGAAACTACAACAAGAATAAAGCTATTATTTTCGAATATATTTTATAAAATAATTGAAAATTTAAATAAGAATGCCATAATGAATAGTTGAATAGTTAAGAATTTTGTATAAAATAGTTGACTCTTTTGAAATGAAAATCGTAATGTTATTAAAATAGAATTGCACAGCCTTTTGGAATAAAGTAGCACTTCATTGTTTATTCACCTTAGAAAAACGTTGATACTTCAATAAAAATCAATATTGAATAAGAACGGCTTGTTATTGAAAGAAATTCTTATGCCTTTTTCTAAAATATTCAATATTTTACTTTTTGTAATACAAATGAACCTACAAACTGCTTAAAATACGTCTTTCTTTTACTTATTTCTGTAACACCGGCGTGAAAGGTGCGAAGCACAAGTTTGTATTCTACTACTTTGGTATTCTAGAATATTCTTCAGCGATTCAATTTAATTCTTTGTTATGGTAATTTTTACTTCAAATAAAAGAATATTTGATGAATTGTGTCAGTGCAGCTACAGCGTAGCTGTAGAAACTAAAAACTTTTTTTTTCTGTTTTGAATTTTATATCGAAGTATCGATAAATAAAGAAAAGTTAAAATGAAAAGTAAATCTCCAAGAACCTTGCATTTATCTTTAGTTTTGTGATGGAAATACTTTTTCTTCGTAAGTATAAATTATGAAAATGTTAAAAATATGTGAGAAGAATATTTAGCTAAAAAGTTTAATTCCTCCGAGTTTTCAATAAATGTAGCTAAATTTTTATTTAATCAAAAAAAGCAGACGTAGCTGCTTCATTTTAAATTAGGTTTACGCTGTATATATAGTTATTTACAAATGAAAAAAAGCTTAATTTGCATTGAGTTCGCATGATGACAGAAGTTCTTTTTACTATAGTTTCCATGGACACTTTTCTAATTACAAATTTTCATTGAAATTTTGAAAGTACTATTTTCAATTTTTAAGCACTTTAAAATTTTGGGAACGCCTTAATATCGTTTTGAAATTTTTACAATCGCAGCAAAGTGTTAAACTAGAAATAAACTAGAAATCACGCGAAATAATCTTTTTTGAATTTGATTACACGGTTCAATTTGAATGGTGCAATTTAATAATTTATTCCCCCATTGCAACATATTTCAGAAAATGAACTAAAAGTGTTCACTCTTCCAAAGAAGACAGTAAGCACCGACTCCAATATATTCTTTATTTAATCGGTTAAGGTTATATCAAATTTGTCTAATATGGTTCTGAGTATTTTTGGAATGGTTCAACACTTAACCTCTACGTTGTAAAAAATATCAAATAGCATTTACTGAAGAAGGTGATATTTATTTTTATACAAAATTTGTATACGTTAGGGAAGCATTTTTATTGGAATGTAGCAAGTGCTATTTATATTAGTCAAGAATTTGACTAATATAATAGCACCATTTTTGAAGTAAATGAAGTAGTATTATTGTCACAGTAAAGTACCGTAAATTTAATTTAATTATCAGAATTCTGATTTTTTTTTACCAGAAATTTTTTTCTCAGAATGCTAATTTTGCCAGAATTTTTTTCACTCAGTAGGGAAGTATAGTGAAAAACGGTAAATAGTTTTAAATGAAATCTAAAACATTTTACGGACTTAATTTTACCTGCAATTAATGAAGTATAAAAAAAGCAAGCAGGTCTTATTAGAAGCTGGTAAAACCATTTAAAATAATAAAAATCAACTTAAAATGTTCATTAGCCAGGTTCACTGTAAAAACTATGATGCAATATCTCTCCGAATATGATGCTGAATAACCCAAAACATTATGCGATGAAGCACTTCATGACAGATTAACACTAAATCGAGCATACGCACACAATTTAAAGGGTGTAATTTAAATCTTAACATTTATAATGGAATAAGTTTACACCAAACTCTCGTTCATTCCTACATTACGAGAATCATTTACATTTCAGGAAACAGAAATGTTGACACATTTTGAATATCCTCAGTTTGCATTAAAAAATGAGTTTTCTAGAGTTAATTGAAGTCTTTTAGGCTGAATGTCTTTTAAGCTTACACCAAGAGAAACAAAAGTTCAACATTATAATATGTATGCATGGTTTTACTTGTGTTATAAGGATAATAACTATATTTTAATTGTTTTAAGATCTGTGAACTGTATTAAATGATTTTAGCACACATATTTCTATCCGTTTCCGTTCATTAAGCACAGTTAGAATTCATGTTTATCTCTGTGCTACGCGTAAGTTAGCTTTACAAACTAAGCATATTTTAAGAATTAATGTACAGCTGCATTCTAAACTAATGATTCATACTTTGAATCGCTTCGTAAGAATAACTTTTCTGGTTATCATATGTATTTTATCTTACTGCTATTATGATTTTTAGTGCTACTGAATATTCAAAAAATAAATATATATATTGGTTTCGGCAATTTTACACTAAATAGAACATTCTTGAAGAATAGAACATTTTAAGAAGAACATTCTTAGTGTCGTACTGCAACAAATTTTTTTAGTTCTTGGTATCGTTGAGCCCCATTTTGGAGTAGACTAGTTGTTACCATTTTTGGTGCTAAGATACATCATATTTTTTTTAAAATTGTCCCTGCAAATACAGAATTGAAAAATACCTTACAAAAACTCAAACTCAAACACGATGACATTTTTGGTGCTAAGATACATCATATTTTATTTAAAATTGTCCTGCAAATACAGAAATGAAAAATACCTTACAAAAACTCAAACACGATGACATTTTTGGTGCTAAGATACATCATATTTTATTTAAAATTGTCCTGCAGATACAGAAATGAAAAATACCTTACAAAAACTCAAGCACGATGACAAAAAAAAAGTTTTTTTAATATAAGTTAACAACGAATCAATCATACATATATATAGAGAGAGAGAGATTTTCTTATATATGGGTCATTCTCCCAAAAACAGTCATTTTGATGTCCCCAGTATGTTTTATGTTTGTTTACAACTTACGAAAAAACAAATTTCAGAGAAATTGTCCTTCAGAATGCAGGCTAACAAAAGAATAAAAATAAAATTATCAACTTTTATTTTTAATTTATTTTAGGTAATTAAAATATACCAATATGTCATTCCCTCACTTGTCCCCATTGTTGATTTAAAAAAAGAAAAAATTGTTTCTGAAATAAAAATAAAAAAATTTACAAATTCGTGTTTTTTATTTCAGAATATTAAAATATAGAATTCAGAAAATCAATTTTAAATTTAATTTTTGATAAAAATATTAACACAGCACTATTTTAAACTTTGTCCCCAGTGTTTCGCGTCATTCCCTCACAACAATGTTCTTATCACCTGCAATCTTCTTAGAATAAAAATATTTTAATAAAAACTTCAGAAGTTAACAACTGGCATCATAGAACAAAATTGCAGTATGTTTCCATCTTCAACTTAAAGAAG
>NC_092207.1:83138722-83152001 GCF_043381705.1 Parasteatoda tepidariorum
ATATATATAAAGCGATATGCAATCTCAACAATTCTAAAAAGCTTTCTAAATACAGAGAGTACTATGTTTGAGCCATAATCAAACCTTTCCTCAACGACCCCTATCCCAATGCTTGCTTTCTAATCGCTGCTCATTTTAATTAAAGCAACTAGATCGAAAACTCGATAAAGGTAGTTCTTTTTAAGCTCCCTAGTATTCTGAAATAGTTTTAGAGTTCAAACTTATTCCCCTTGGACTCTACACTAGATCCATAAACGTCTTTGGAAGAGAAATGTTAAGTAATTGTTTCCAACATTTAAGGCAGTACATGAAACGCATCATGCGGGTGAGGATCTAAACCAAAGTCATTAACACCAGGGCGTGACGAATTTGTTAAGTACTTTCTCTCCCTAGAAAGTGAGCTTTAATTTTCAGATAGCAGCGATTGTTCAGTCATTTGATTTTGTGTTCGGTAATTCCAACAGAATTTTATTAAACAAATAATTATTCATTTTAACACATAATTTAATCTCATATTTCTGTAACTTCTTTTTAAAAAGTGAGTAATTGATGTTGAACTTTATATTGTTTTTAGATTTAAGTTTCTGTCTTTTTTTATAAAAAAGTTTAAATAATTCGAATGCCATTAAGCGTTTTATATTTACATTTTAAGTTAGAGTATGTTTTGTTCTACTTGAATCTATATTTTTTCCAATTAATTTAAACTAATTTTTAATTCATCAAAGTGCAATGCCAGCTTGAGATAATTTAGCGTCTTCCACTTTCTCATCTTCTTTGCTTTTAATAAAGGCTCTAAGGCCACGAATGATGCTTGTGACATCTGTGCCGTGTATGGAGAGGTTTCCATAGCTATAGAATCACTCATAACTGGAATTTCAAGTTTAAAACTGGAAATGTATTTTGATCGAAAAGACACTCCTTGCTTTTTGTGTCTATTTGAGTTCATTAAAGAGGAGTTAAACTAACTATTGTACTAAAACTTGTGTCAAAGAATAAGGAAGCAGACAGTGAAAATAAATTTTGCTATAGCGAGGCATCATCAATAGATCGGAAACTTAATTAACTTAATGGACTGGAACTAAATTGCCAAGCTTACAATCGTTTATTTAATTTATTTATCCTTATATTGATAACCTCAATTGATTTAATGTAAATAGATAAAATAGAATTGAAAAAAGATAACTTTGAACATGTGGCAGAGGACTGATATATATTCAAAAAATTCAATAAAAGGTTTCATTATTTAATAGTTTACTTAGTGAAATTGAAAGTGCAATACTCTAGTTAAATTATTTAAAATACTCAGTTATGTTAACTAACTGAAGGTACTTAACATGTAATGGTGTCAGTATTTTAACTAATCAATACTCTAGTTAGAGAGTCTTTAAATCTTGCAATTAGACAAAGTTCTAGTCATAAGAATTTTCATTACTCCAGTTAGTGATGTTCAAATGGATACGATTAGCAAGCATTGTGGTTAGAAATATTGAAAAATTCTTTAGTTGGAATATTAAAAAATTTAGATTTCGCTCTCTGGAAATTTCATTTTCCAGATCAATTACACGTTTATTACATAACGTAAGTTTTTGAGTTTTTACAAATGCATAGTGCAGCAGATTTAATTTTTTTTGGCATCTAATACCGTATCTAAAACTTTTATTATAATATTTGTTTCTAGTATTTTCTGTTTTTTTCTAATATTTTCTATTTTTCTATATTTTCTATTTAAGAATTGCGTCTCAAGAAAACTGGGGCTTAGTATTGTTTTTTACTTTTCATAAAATTTAAACTGAATTGTATGCATAAAGTCTTTTGAACTTATGCTGTAATTTTTATGAAGCGTTAATACGCAGTCTTAAACTCTATTACCGCCTTTGTAAATGTTTGTATGTTTCAAATTATGAAAAAATCTTTTTTGAAATGTTCAAAATGTTTAAGACAATGTTTAGGTTACTCACATAGTCAAAAATACTACTCACGCTTTAAATTCATGTGGAAGATCATAAAATTTTCTTCGGTCTGTTTGTTTCTTAGTTCAAACATTTTTCAATAGAGGGCGCTGCAAGTTGGAAACTTCTAACTGAAGGAAAAATAAATGGAAATTGCATAAAATTTTTTCAAAATCTATAAATGAATCGAAATCGCGATCATTGCCTACCACGTGTCTTAATCGTGGACAAATAAATTGCACACATTAAAATGAAAATGTAAGAATCGGTAGAAGGGATTTACTGCTCCATCACCAGAAAAGTTTTGAACTAAATAGAGAAACTTTATGAGAAAAGGTTTGATTACATGACTTAAATGAAGGTTTTTCTTTAAAAAAACTTTACTGTTTTGCTGATATAACTTTCTGAAAACCACTAGCTTATCTAATGGCTATTCGCACATTTATGTAAAAATTAGGTGGACAAGGTTTTTAGTAACTTAATTTTTGAAATGAAGCATAGTGTAACACAATTTATCGTGTACAAAATGTCATTAAATATCTTTTGAAATTCGTAACTTCGTTTTATTTCAGTTAATAAAACTTTTTTATAAGTCAGATTTAATGTTTTTTCTATACCATTATTCAAAATACTATCTTTTTACAATGAATTAAACACACATTATTTAATCTAAAATTAGAATGAATGTTACAGTTAAGGTGAACATTTTCATTAACCTTTATATACATCTAGAACAAGCCGAGTGTATTTCACTGTCTAAACTCTAATTTCATTTTCTGGTTTGCAACCTCGAATTTAATTATAAAGTCATCACGACTTCTGCATCTTCCCTAGTTGCTGCTTCTATTGAATTCAACTCTATTTCATGTCCATTAGTCTAATGCTATGAGAGTAATAAAGCTCTTAAATTGTTATGAACTTTTCTATTATTCAATTAATATGTTAGTGTCTAAATACATAATTATATCCTGAGAAAAAAATGTGGTAAAAACTACAAGAATATGATAAAATTTACTGTGTTACTAACTTTATGGAAACACCAAAGCACTTCGTAATTTTTAACGAAGCACTTTGGTAATAGTTTTGGAAATAACAGTAAAATATATTTTTATAATATGTGATCAAATTTAGTAAATGCTAAAAAAATGTGATAAGTTTATCACGATAAACTAGAGCATGGTATAAAGACAATTTATTCAGTTAAATTTAGTACTCAGTTTTGTATATTTTGCTAAATGTGTGGTAAAAAGAAACTTTAATTTTGAAAGCCTGAATTTAAACTAAACGGTTACTATCTGAACTGAAAAACTCCCAAATGGATGATTTGATACCGTATATGTTGGTTTTTATTATCAGACGTATGTTTTGTTTCAGAAATGTCACTACCTTAAAGTATGACAATTTTGCCAATTTTTTTATAGCCACCCTTTTATATCTTCATTTCAAAGTGCAACTCTATTTTTGTGTAAAAAGTTGAAAACAACTCGTCATTCCAAACTAAATCATACTTTTGATTTTTTTAAATAAAGTTGAAAAAATATCAATCATTTTTCCAAATCCTACCGAATTCTGGTAATGAGTTTGCGCGTTGTGAGCGAAGTGATAGCTTCAATACGGAACAATACGGAGAAACCTTTTATTGGAACAGTATCGTAAATAATCAAAGATGATTTCGTTGAATAAGAGAGTTGATTAAATTATACTATTTGAGCTAATAAACCATGCAATATTAGAAACTCACATTTGCGTGTAACTAAAGATGCAAAGTTCCTTATTTAACACCCAGTTCTAATTTGGTAACGTTGTATTTAAATGTGTAATAACTGAATGTAATGACACTAAATGCAAATGTTAGGTAACAGAAAATGATACCACGGAGAAACTTGATTCCATTGGCTGAAATATAGAATGTGCGCAATACTAAGCCCATAAATGATCAGATCAAATGTCAACAGCATAATTTACTGTGTGGAGGAATAATGATAAAGATATCTTAATAACCTAGAAAATTTCTTCTGTGATTCAGCATCGATCGATTGAAAACTTAAATATCAAGAGAATGAAATTCCAAAAGTATGAAAGCTTAAACGTTCAAGTTCACAAGTTTCTCAAAATAAATTCTTTGCTCCTGAGGGCTAAAAGCTTAAACAAACTCAGCCATAAGTTGGACAGAAAAGTGAGAAATTAAAAAAGGAATAGTTAATATAAAACTGTTCTATATTTTTGTTTTAGCTACACTTGTTAATTTCGCAAGTTCTGTGTACCTAAATTTTCTAGATAGATATGTCAGACATAAAATCAACAATTGTACTTTTTATACATGATACTTGGTAAATCTCTAACAACTTCTGAAATAGTTGTCCTATTAATTTGACTTTGGTGGCATTCTCATTGCAGAGTAAGCATTTTCATAGGAAACAATACCTAACTTTTTTTAATAGCGAAGGTTAAATTTCTTTCCGGTATGACCTCTCTCTCAGTCAGTTCAAGATGGCGGCTAAAGATTACTTTGTGTGAAGGGGCGAATTTCAGGTATCCATTTTGGAGCCAATTTACAAATTTTCAATAATTTCCATCTCTACTCACGTTATATATTTATGTATATAAACATTTTTGTTGCGTAACTTTTAAAATTAATTTTTTGTTGTAATTTTTGTTGTTAAACTTTTTTCCCCTTAAGCGTTATATATATATATATATGTGGTAAAAAGAAACTTTAATTTTGAAAGCCTGAATTTAAACTAAACGGTTACTATCTGAACTGAAAAACTCCCAAATGGANATATATATATATATATATATTATCTTCAGAAATTTGAAAACTGTTTCAGATTTAAAGATGAATTTTCTATAAAAAATTAAAAGATAAGACCTATATTTCCTATTTAATAAATTTGCATTAGTTTTGAAAGCTAATTACAAGTTATAAATTAAAATTGAAGTCATGAATATTTTATATAAAGCAAATTAAAAAAAAGTTGATTCTAAAGCTAAGATGGAAGATTTTTTATTGCACAATAAATTAAAAACATCGTCGTGCGCTTTTTTTTGACGTATTTATTGAATGACAAAACATCACTAAAAGCTTAAATATATAAATAAATGCATTTTAAAACATAAGAAAATTCTCGGGCTAATTAATTTCTTGCATTTTAATTTATGATAGCAATAAAATCTCATTTCATTTATTTTGCCGAATGGTTAGTAGCAGTGCAACAATTTAATTAACATTAATTTTGTATGAAATGATAATTAACCATCATAAGTTTTAAAAATTTAAATATATGTGTTACGTCTACGTTTAGAGGCATAGTGGGAAATCACCAGACTATTATTGACGTGAGTGATGCATAGTTACTTAAGAACTTTTGGTATTATAGTAATCGATTATGGAAAGATATCTAATATAGATACTATGGTAATATTTTTATGTCTCGTCCCTCTAAAACAGATAAATACCAAATTTTTTAGTTGAAAAATTTTGCGTAATTCATTAAGTTCATTGGATTGCTTTACTACTGAACACCACTTATAGATTAAATTTAATTTGGATAATAATCAAAATAAAGAATAAAACGATAGCTACAAATAATACTAAGAGAGGATAATCCAGAAATATTGTAGGTACATACCTTTAAATAAAGGATGAATAAATATTTTACCGGTGAACAATGCCGTTATAGTTTTTATTAATTTTACATTGAGGATAACCAAAGAAACTTCATGTTGGAAAACTGGATCACACTATGTAATTTTTCTGTCCAATGAGAATGCTCTGGCTGATCATTATTACTAAATTATTTTTATGTTTGTTGCAGTAAAAACCAGAAGTCTAGTAAATCCTAGTATACGGCTAAAACCTATCCTTTATCAAAGTGACTTGGTGAAAGTCTGAACTATGCTTTATTATGATTCCATTTCCAGATTTTACCAGGCTTTTGTGGTAAAATCTAGAATTTATGAAGCCAATTTAGTAAATATCAGGTTTCATCTGTAAAACCTAACTTTTGCATAAGTGGCCTGATAAAAGTCGGAAACATGCTTTAATGTGATACTATTTCGGCTTATCACTAAGTCTTTGGGGCATAACCTTGGAGTTACCAAGCCACTTTGGTAAATGCTAGTCTTTATCTATTCCATATGTTCTAGATTTATCCATCTAGGTTTCATCTGTTTCATCCTAGGATTTACCAAACCTTGAGCTTTCAGAGTAACAGATATATTTGTTGATAGATTGCTACACCCCCTGTTCGCTAACCCTCTTGCCAACTCCCAACATCAATTAAATTAAAGCGAAAAAAAGTTCTGCTTAAAATATTAAATAATGAAGCAGCATTTAACTGCTTTGCTTTATGCTTATGCCTTCCCTTGAAAAGAACTTTCAAGAAATTTCATTTCATAATCACGTGCGTAAAAGCGTTTTATATAATATTTAAATGCTTAGATTTATGCTAATGCCAACGCTTGAAAAAATTTTCATTTTATAACCACGCGTGTATAAGTGTTTTGTATAATATTTAACTGTTTTGCTTCTTGCTTATGTCGTCGCATGAAAAGAAAATTTCTTGATTATATAATTACGTACGTATAAGTGCTTCATATAATAAAATTTTTTATATAATATTAAGAACAGTATAATTGTTTTATATAATATTTAGCTGTTTAGCTTTAGGGTTATGCCAATGTGTAAAAATAAATTCCATTTTGTATCCACGTGTGTATAAGCGTCTTATATAATATTTAAATTGTTTTGCTTTGTGCTTATCGCAAATCTATTCCGTTAGTTTCTTGTTTCATGTAATCAACTTGAATATATTATTAAAACAACAAATAATAACTTTAAATAAAAGTAAAATTTGATAAAATCTAATTTATTGAAAAATAATACCTTTTCTTAAAAAAAGGGAATAAAAAACGAGTCCTCCAAATTTCTTTTCTTACGCTTTTAAATTAGCTGAGAAAGCGTACATTAGAATTTGAGGATTTTCAGATGCTTTTAAAATCAATTACTGTAATTGAAGCCTTAGATTTTTTTTCAAAGAAAAAGCAATATCTGGCGAAGATAATGGATATCATTAATTTTTTCACTCGTTTTGACTTTAATTGCCAGAATGGAGTGGTTTTTTTGACGCCATTTTCCAAATGACACTCATCATATTGGTTTCTTTTTTTTATTTTTTCATATCGATTATGGAGAATATTTGCATATTATTTTAGGGGTAAAAAAAGCTAATAGTGGTTGTTGAGAGTTGATTGGAGTTTTAAGTTCTGCGGAAATCGTTATTCGATCTAAAAATTGGATGATATTTCCTATTATTGCTCCTGATATTTAACAGACATTGAAATCATTGCATATATAATAATTATTGAAATAATAAAGATTGATTGCATAATAATATTTAAATTTTTTTTAATCTTAATTTACGAAGCAAAAAAATTATTTTGTTTTCAAACATGATTTTCTCCGTATAAAATTCAAAACATTTTGATGAAAAGAAATAATTTATAAAAGAAGTTAAGTTATAAAGTTTATTGTTTGTTAATAAAACAATTACCATTACGTAATGACTAGAAATCACAAAATGGGCTTTTACAACTCCAATTCAAAATATTAGAATAACCAAAAAAGGCATTGTATTACCTTATAAAATGCGTGATATCTTTAAAAAATAAACAACGGTGGCGAACGGAAAAATTATTAACCGTCCACAATTAGTTGACGTATGATATTATTGTTCACACGCGCCTAAAGAAGTATTAAAGATTTCATAAAAAAATATTGAAATTTTTCAAAATATTAAAATATTTCCAGAGGTGATTCAGAATATTAGAATATCTGTAAAATTGTGTGATTGGTCAACGTTAATCATAAAATTTGTATAAGTTGCGCCACTGTAGAGCTAGTACGTGTATAAAGGCTCGTTTGAAAATCAGATNGAAAAAATTCATTGTAAAAACTTTTGCAATATCATAATAATTTATTTATGTTATGTTCATCTACAAAACATGTAGAATGTGATAACACACTTCAAAATTTTCAGGTATTCATTTTTACCAAAATAAATGCATATCTCAAACCACTATGTGCTTTATTTATCATTATTCTAGTATTTTGAATTGGAGTTGTAGATTGCTGTCAGTGGAGACGAGAGTTCATTTTGAGATATTCATCCAGTTACTAAAAATAAAAAACAGCTACCCATATTTGAAAATAAATAAAGAAAAATGTTTATAGGCTAATCTAAAAGAAGTTTCTTTAATCGTATATTACTAAATTTTCATATGCTATGAGAGAATTATGAAGTGTTACACATTTCCAGCAGCGTTCTGCTTCTCTACGATTCCAATACAAAATAAGTTTCCTAGCAAATAGTTTTTGTGTCGTAAAATCTTCTTTATTGTGTGATAAAATCTCTATATACACTAAGAGGCCAAATTATTATGACCCCCCCCCTCAATACACTATTGGACCACTTTTAGCACATAATTTTGCTCGAATTCTTCTTCACATAGATTCTATGAGATGTTGGTAGGTGGTAGGAGGAGTTTCACCTCTTATCCAATGAACTACGCTTTTCAGTTCCGTCAGATTGAATGGCACTGGATTCAGCTGTCTGATGCCCAGTTTGATCTCATCTCACAAATTCTCAATTGGATTCAGATCTGGTGAATGTGCTGGACAACGAAGCAAAGTAAAATCCGCTTCATGTTCTTCGAAGTATCTGACTGACGACAGTACGAGCTATATGAGAAGGAGCATTGTCTTACTCAAAGTGTCCATCCCCGGCAGGGTGCACCATTAACATAACTGCGATAACAAGTAAGCACCATTGGACATTTAGACGTTGTTCCACAGGATTTAAGGGACTCATGCAACCCCTCAAACCACAACACTACCACAACCAACTTGAACTGTTGTGGCAATGCAGTTGGGGTCCATGCTTTTGTGCTGTTTTCGCTTTATCCGAACCCAGCCATCTGCATGGTGTACTTGAAAACGTTATTCATTTGACAATATGATCCTTTTCCAGTTATATTATGTTCAATCTTCATGTTCCTTTGCAAACTGGTGACGTCTGCTGTTGTTCAAGGATGATAGAAGAGGCTTTCGAACATATCGGCTCCCATATACGGTGTAATGGTGTAATGTGCGAAGCACAGTTCGTTCAGAGATGTTCGTATTTGCTCCTTCATTAAGAATACCCGCTGTTTGACGTACTGTTGCTCTTCTGTTGGACTGGACAAGTCTGGAAAGTCTCCTTTCAGCTCGAGCATTCGGTAGCCTGTGACGACCACAAGCCTGAAGTTGAGATCAGATTTTCTGCTTGGTAGTCCACTCTCTGTACCCATTAAGAGGACGCCATACCACGGAAGAAAATTTTTGTCGCAAATTCTCTTCTTCCTTTATTACTAATTTAAAATTTAAAGTGTAGAAAAAATGAGTTCAGACAAACCTAGAATTAGCCATGAAGTTTAAAATACAGAAAATAAAATTTTAGAACATGCAAAAGAAAATAAATTATAAGATGATAACGTAGGATTACGCAATGCAGAAGCTCTCTTTCAATAAGTTTGCTTTTTCAATAGTTTGAAGTATTTTTTTTCTGTAATTGAAACTGCATGACAAAATCTAGGTTTACCACGACTTACTTTTTCTTTTTTCTTAAATTTTAAATTAGAGAAATTGAGACGAAAATTCTCTCCCACGGTATGGCGTCCTCTTAATAACTGTTAATTTAGAACACTTCACAAGATCAAACGTTTTGCTGATACTGGTTCCAAATCTTCGATCGCCTACAATCAAACTCAGTATATGCGTTACGTATTCAAACTCAGTTAAGTCACGTTTTTTGCTCATATCTCTGCGCGTAACACAGTGCGATTGAGGATTCACTTGCCTTGCATTCCTATTTCATAGCTATCTTACTCTCTAGTGGTAACCACTGGTCGCAATAGCTCATTTTGCATAAAACTTTGAAGTGGTCATAATATTTTGACCAGTCAGTGTATTTATGATATGATAATTGCTTGGATTTTTTCGGGTTGCATTTATATAAATACTTGATCTCGCCTAATTCAGGCGTGGGTTTATGCATTAATTATTAGATTAATTATATTTTCTTTATAATGAATTATTAATGTGTTAACAATCATCTTTATTAATGATTAAATGTAAAGTAACAAAATGAATTTCCCAGATGAAATATTATTTAAGAAGAAATTAATTTTAATAAGCTTAAATTCTAAAATCTGTAATATTAAAAATGCAGGCAAAAGCACAGGAAAGTTTTTATAAATACAGTAACAAAATATCCTTCGTAAAAATTTTAAGATTCGTTGATAAAAACAACTGCGTAGTTTATATATAGACTTTTTTTAAAATTTTCTTTGCGTTGACTTATAACATGGAGTGCTGAAGATTGCTTTTCTTGATTCAAATCAGATGGGACATAAAAGTTTCAGCATTTGTACATTAGTTGCCACTGGGATTAAGATTCGAGTCTTCAAGAAGATTGAAGTCAAAATTTAGTACCAATTTTCTTGAGTATATTTTCCGAACTTTAGATTTAATTACTTTGTCCATGTGGCCATGATCAAGAATTGCATTAAGCTTCAGTTCAGCATCATGGGAATTTTCGTTTCCGTATGATTTTAGAAGAAAGCACTTTTCGTGGAATCGTTCGTGGAAATTAATGAAAAGTACTTTCTTTAAAAGTAATTATAAGTACCTTTTAAATTTAACGAGAACATTGTAATTTATGTTATACTAGTATTATTGGTGTGTCTTTGCTATTCATTAAATATTCTCGATTGTTATACTCATATAAAAGATACAGCTTTTTTTTAGTTTTATTTTAAAATGATATTTATAACTTATAACAGAGAATTAGTATATTCACTAATTCTAGAGAGATTGACCAAAAATTTTCTGTCTCGGTGTTTTGTTCTGTTTCGTTAGATTACTTATGACTCTCATAAAAAAATCTTAAAATCAGAATTATACGAAATGTGTGACTTTGACTTACAAAAAACTCAACACATCTTGTTTCGAATAATTTTAAAGAAATATGTCAATAGCATTTATATGCTAAAAACTAATATAAGCCAGTTCTTAGTTGTCAACTTAATTTAAAGATCAACATCAATTTTTAATTTTCTTAAACAGCTACAGTCTGATCACATTGGTTATCTCTCCCCCTTGCCATCAGGCTAACCATGGGAGGTTTTCGTGGTTTTTCTCTCCATGTAGCGCAAATACGGGTTAGTTCCATCAAAAAAGGGCTTCACGTAGGCAAATTTCAACCACTACTTCACCCAGGAGTCCCCTTGTCATCTGGATTGGGTTCAAAATTATAAGGTTCCGGAGTTGAACATTACTAGTGTTAAACCCAAAAAATTTTGACGGTTGTTCAACGACGGTTATAAAATAAAAAACTTTACATCAAGAGCCGTGATGGCTATGGGGATAGAGCGTTCGCCTTCGAATGAAATTAACCGGGTTCGAATCCCAACAATGGCTGGTCGATACGAATTCCTCATCCGACTTGCACTGACAATTTATTTTCTGTTTCTATTGATTTTATTTCATTATTATTACCACATGAGGAGTGTGTTTTTGTATTTCAAATGTTGTTGGTATTGCAACAAAAAGTTTTAAATTGATAAATTTTGGTCATAGGTAGCGTTTTATTTTTATCCAAATCATGATGGGCAAAGAACATGGACTTTGAAGACAAGATATTATTATTATCCATTTTCTATTTCCATACATTTAACTTTTAAACTATAACTAAATTTAATATATTTTTGCGTTAAAAGATTTCTTAGAGTGACAGATAATTATTATAAATTAGTTTTTATTTTTTTGTTTGTGTGCTCCATTACATAAAGCAATAAAATAAATAATAAGGCAACTTATAATAATAATTATAATGATGATGTAGTATTTATAGTTATAAAAATAATGAAGTTCTTAAAAAACTCTTTTTCAAAATAATAATATTTTTCATTTCAAGGATATATTACGTCCGCCGATATCACTGCGTTTTTTTATTTTATATTCTTTGGAAAATTATCAGCGAAAAAATAAATAAATAAACAAAATTTCATAACTAATTTAGGTATTATGTTAAAACCACCATAATATCTTCCTCTTTTTACATCTTACAAAAATCTTTTCATTTCAAATTAATAGATGGCAGCAGATGTTTTAAAAAGGAATTCAGCTCTATCGCCAAATCGTTTATTAATTTATAAATATTTTTCGAAATTTCGATTAGTGAGATTAACGGTTGAAATATTTACAGATTTTGTTGTTTGATAAATTATATCAGGAACTAAAGATTCCAATTTAATTAATTTACCGAATTCAATTTTAAAATGCTTACTTAAAGAACAGATTTAATAGCATTTGCATTTAGCTCATTGTGTTAAGAATTCAAAAACATTACTACATATTAAGAATAATAATTAATTTACCACAATATTTATTAATTACACATTTTGAATTACTTGACTTGCCACTTATTAGGTAGGAGAACTAAGAACATATTTTTTAATGAAAGTTAATATTCGATAACTTTTTAAAAGTAATTATTAGATTAGATATCATCAAATTGAATTATTATATTATTTTTTTTATTTATCAAGTTTTGATATGGAATGATACAAGTACTTTTTTATTCGAAGTATTTGAAGTATTTGTATCAGCGTTAAGTTTTTTTTAAGATTGAATAAACTTGAACTGAATGAAGAGATTAATAGGAATATAAAAAAATGTTTTCGGTTAAATTGTGTTAAATATGAACCAAATCATACTCTTTATCTATCTCATAAGCCCTTAAACAGAAAAAAAAGAGTTACATAAATAAAGACATATTTTGAACTTAACATATTTACTCAGTGTAAAACATTCCGTGAATTTTGCGAAAAATGTCTTTAATTTTTTTCCAATCTATCATAACATAAACATATTTATTGAAATGTTTTTATGATGAGAATGTTATTAATTTTAAAACTCAGTGGCGAGACAGCCAATAGATGGCCAAGGCCTACTGTGCCCATCTCAGTTTTCTTGACCTTGGGCTCTGGAGTGCAGGAGCAAATGCTCCGGTTTGGTCGTCAGCCGAACACGTAACCCCCAGTGTTTAGCTCACAAGCATGCTTAGCACTCATTTTAGTAAATTAAATATTAAACCATATTCATGGTGATATCACGTTTTAGCTGTTCTTATTTGAGTCAAAAAAGGAAAATTGTCGTATATATATATATATATATATATATAAAATAGAATTCAGGTTTTAAATACACTAAAAACTTTAAAAAATGT
>NC_092207.1:83152060-83302694 GCF_043381705.1 Parasteatoda tepidariorum
ATATTTGATTTCAGGTAAGATGAGGAGAGAAAATGACTTGATAAATATCCCCACTTGAAATAGCGGTAGTACTAGTACTTGACAACGCAAACTAATTTCGCTTCAAAATGTAATTTATACGCTAAATATTACATAGTACAACATAATATTTTAAGTTTAAATATTCCGCCATTTTGTTCGTAGTTGAGATTTTTTTTATTTTATATATTGTTCTCTTGTTTTGTATTATAGGTTTTTAGTGTCATGGTTATTGTTAATAATCATTATACATTGTTATTAATAATAGGTGCAGTGCATCTAACACTACCAAAATACAATTCCAAATCCCTAGTATATAAGACATATTCACTCTATTTTATGTTGGGGTACCTTTTCATATATGAAAGTTAACATTGCCGATAACTACTCTCCCCATATTGGTGACCCGGACGTGATGTGAACACGCCTACTTTGGCAGCAACACCCACTATGATTTGAACACGCCTACTTCGATGGATGGTCCACAGTGAACAGTTGACATGCTGCTTGTGGCTACGACATTATCCACCTCCTCGCACTGTTGCTTCTCAGTCTCGATCATACACAACGCATACACTCGACTGCTAAAGGCAACACAGGGGCGAAAACGACCGTGAACTTATTACAGCTCTCACTATCAACACTCAAAAAAGTACGGTGATCTTAATACTGCTCTCCCGGCTTCTCACAAAAACAGCAATGAATCAACTAGTGGTATCCGTTCATCGAATTCTATCACAGATATATATCTGGTGGGGGAGTACAGTAGTGTATCTACCACTACCAAAATACAATTCCAATTCCCTAGTATATAAGACGTGTTAACTCGATTCTATGTTAGGGTACCTTTTCATAGATAAACGTTGACATGTCCGATAACTACTCTCCCCACAATAGGATAAATTAAAATAATAACAAAGCAATAATGTATGTACCATTACCCGGCATTTTCTTAATTTATCTTATTTTTTTCTCCAGATGAAGTGTTACAGTCTAGAATTGTATTCGCTTGAAATGCTTTAGTTTTTTCTTCAACGGATAAAACCTTTTTATCACTATAACGGCTGAAGTTTTTTTTAAGAAACACTTTGTTCTTATGTAAACTGGTGTTATATAATTTTAATTTCTCATTTTTTTATCGTTATAGTAGTTTATCAAAGATAAAAGGTGTTTCTGTTCATTATCGCTGAAATATTATTTCGTGACTTTAATGTGCAGAGCTTTAAAATTATTTTCCGACTTTAGGGGCAGTGATGACGCAACACCCTGTGTGTAATAGAGTCAACAGCATAACAATCAGAAACCTTGTAAATTAGGTGATAGAATCCCTGTTGCTTGTGGACCAAAGAAGTCATCTCCAAATGATGTGACCCAAGTACGAATCCCATCAATGGCTGGTCAGTATGCAACCGCACAAACCGTAGTGTTAATGCAAAACATCTCTAGTGGTAAATGAATAATAGGTTCGAATGACCATGTCAACTGTCAAACCTTATGAGATTTTCTTAGTTTTTCTTTCCGTGTAACGCAAATACGGGTTAGTTCCATGAATGAAGTCTTCAACGAATGCTAGATTGTCTTAATGCTTGATTAAGGAGCCTTGCCTTCGTAGTTGTGCTCAAAATTATATTATTGCATAGTAGTTGAACGTTCATTTTCGTAAACCCAAAAATGTGTAGGCTATCACGTCGGTAATTTAAGAAAAACATGCCAAAAGTAATGCTAACATTGCGCACAACAGCTCGTAATTAATAAATAATAAGCTAGCAATTTCAGTAAGATGATTTTTTGCTGACTCGCTGGCATATTTTAGACAGTAATATTTTGAAGATCAGAACTTTTATGCGTAATTTTAGTTAGAAATTTTATGAAACAAATCTTTAAATTAGCTTCAGCCCTTCTTAAGAGCCAAAAATTTGAGCCGAAATTTAAGTCAAAAGTCATAAAAATTGTAGCCATTGTACACTCACCGAAAATAAAGCTACTCATTGTTCGTTATATTCTTAAAGATTTATAGTGCTAGATAACTTCGTTAAAGAGATAAAAATTGTTACAATTTAAACGTTACATCCTATTGAAACGAATGAGTTTTATCTACTCATTCATATCAATAGTGTGAACCATACATATTGTGCAATGCTCAAAACAAAGACACTGACCACCCAGAATAATTTTTGATCTAATGATCGGATCATCACGTTCTAGGGAAGAACGTGACTACTCAGTCTTAAACGTTCAAATGAGTGACCTCAAATATGTTAATTAATTAGTGTAGTCGATATTTTAAATTAAAAAATCAGACACAAAAACGCACTTTCTCTGAATACACAAACCTTTTTTATGTAGATTCGGATTTTTAACCTCCAAATTATAGACGGTAGTCTGGGAAATATGGCTACAATAGTTTGGTTAGGAGAAGGTTCCAAAGTTTGGCTCCTTACTGTTATTTTTCTTTTTGTGTATTTCGCCAAGCCTCGAGAAATTCCAAAGCAAATTAATAAAATTTTCGCACGCTATTATAAAATGCGTTTATCCAAAGGTAATTCCATGCAAAAAAATACCTTTTAATAAGTATTTATTATTTTTTTGTTATTTTACTTAATATTAGTCGAAAAAATATTGAACTGTGACGTATACATTTTTTACATCATCTTAAAGAATGTAATTTTATACGGCAAAATACAAAATTTCAGCAAAATCGTTCGAATCGAGAAATCAAATTTAAAACATCTGGCTTTTTTTGAAATTTAATTTCTTAGGATCTCATCAAACAATATTGCTCAAATTTTATAATTGTGTAAAAAAACTTTTCAATTCACTTAAGAAGCTCTTGAGATATAGTAAGAAGTACCCAAAAATTAAAATTAACATTAAAAGGTTTAAACTTTAGACTGCTCTCCTGATCAAACTATTAGGGCCATCTTTCCCAGATTGCGGCTCCACCTATATTTTGGTGGTCCGAAATCCAAATCCATTGAAAAGAAAATATGTTTATTCAGAGAACGTACATTTTTGTGTCTGATTTCGTAACTTAAATTATCGTCTGCACTTATTAATTACCATATTCGTTATCACCTTTTTGAATCATTAAAACTGAGTCCCAGAATGTGAAGATCCGATCATTAGATCAAATGTTATTCAGGGTGGTCCGTTTATTTTTTGTGCCCTGTACATCACGATGGATCATGCTATATTATTTAATCCCGAAGGGCTTAATGAGCTATTTACATTTGATAGTTACACCAGAACATACAATTGCAAACAAAGATATATTAAAAAGACATGGAACCTTTCACCAACTGTATATTTGCACATGTATCTAGAGCAACGAAAAAGATTTATGAAAGTATGTGTGCGTTATTAACTAGTAAAACAAAATTTTATTATTCATATGCAATATAATTTAGCCATTATAGTTTATACTACGATTTTTCTAATATTTTAAAATTGCTTTATATCCATCTGAATGCCTAAAAGAGAAAGTTTAAAAGCGTGAATAATTTCAAAGAAATCTTTATTCTTATTCACAAATAGTTACCCAAACTTTATAGCATAACATTTATACATTATTAAACTGCTTTAGTGAGAAGACACTAAATCCTTCGATCTTATTCCTTAAGCAGTCGTTTTATTAAAGATTCATGGATTCATCCTCAGCGGGCATAAAAGCCTAATTTATTCTTCGCAATATGAATCTAACCGAGAATTGCATAATTAATGTCATGCATAATTAAATAGGAGACCTGTGATATGAAACATAATAGCTGGGTTTAAGAATTTTGACTCTCCATTTGCTATTAAATGGATATTTTCTAATAGAGTTTTGGGATAAGCAGTTGTGAGGTTCTTTCAATTTATTATTTAAGGATATGTATAAGAATTGGATCCCGAATTTCTAGTATTTGAAAATTTCTGTTGGGATAAAAACTGTTTTCTCTGCTTTATGCTGCTTAAATTTTTGTGTTTGAAATTTATATTATTTATTATATATTCTCCAGAGACTCGAACAATAAAGGGCGGACTTTTTCAAGGAAATATGAGGCCTTTATCATTCCTTCAGTGGGTGGATGCAATGAGTATCAAGCATGCTTGGTGATTGACCAGTGGTGTTTCACGTCCAGCAGACCTGACACGGAAAATCTTATCTTACGACACATCAGAATAATAATAAAAAAAAATAAATAAAAATAAACGAAAAAGAAAAGGAAAAAAAACCGAGATGGGCAAAATAGGCCTTGGCCCTCCATGGGCTGTTGCACCACTATGTTTAATTTACATGTAACTAATAAATTCGATAAAAAATGAAAGAGAGGTAAATTAATGAAATTTATTTTTTTTTAATTATTACATAAAATTGAAATTTTTTAGTTTTTATCTATTTAGCATATTTTTTAGGCCGGGATACCCTGGTCGGTAGGGCTCTGGGCCCATGTCCGAGAGTTCGTGAGTTCGAAACCAGCCAGTCGAAGACTCCCCGTGCAGTAAATGGTGACTGATGCACGTAAAATCTGTCGAGTCGCAAAGTCTTCATGTTCCCATAACAAATCAACACCTCTGAGGGTACTGGATTGGAGATCGATCGTTCTCTGATTCAGGTCAAAAATTACGATCTGTGGATGTATGAATGGGTCCGCCCTATAAACGGGTGTGACGTATGGGTGTGGTAAAAGTCGAATTCTAAGCCGTAGATGGCGCCACTGGAAAACAAGAACAATCGCGCCCCTCAGCCTAAAACTGGCTTACGCCAACAACAGCATATTTTTTCAACGCAATTTGGTTATGAAACAAAATCCACTAGACTCATATAATAAGATATTATGTGTCACAAAATTATACAAAAGATTATTTGGATCAAAATTTTTACCTTTCTTATAGGTTTTAAATGTAATTAAAACTTCTGACCAACAAGGGCAAAACTGATTTTATTTTTAAGTAAACATTTGACTTGTAAGGGAAAAAACAGGGGAAAAAATCTTAAGATATTATTTTTTAACTAAGAAAATTGGACCAAATGCTGTCTAATATATAGAACGCGGATATCAGAAAAATATTTTGTTTATATTCAGATATTCATTTAACTGAATCATCCAGAATAATGACAAGATTCAGTGTAGAACCATGGTGACTCAGGTGATAGAGCGCTCATCTCCCAATGAGGTGACCCGGGTTCGATTCTACTGATAGTTGATTGATTCAAGTTTCGTACCCGGCTCACACGGACCACAGTACTGACGTGAAATATCCTCAGTGGTAGACAGATTATGGATTAGAGCACCCTTGCCGCCAGGCTAATAGTGGGAGGTTTTCGTGGTTTTCTTCAGCATGTAACGCAAATGTGGGCTAGTCCATCAACAAGTCATCCTTGAAAGCAAACGTCTCCCCATAATTGATCCATGAGTTCTCTTGTCTTCTTGATCGGGTTCAAAATTACAAAGCTTCGGAGTAGAACATTAGTAGCCGTAAATCCTAAATTGGGTCGGTTGTTCAATGACGGTTGCAAAAAAAGAAAAATAAGATTCGATGTGGAGTTTACGTAAGAAAAGGTATCAGGCTTATTGCATCAATTTAAACCAAAAAAAAAAAATACACAGAGACAGAGAAAGAAATAATCAAAATGCAACTAAAATCTTACCTCCAGAGAAAGAAGTTAAACCTCTTGAAGAATTTACATGAAAACAATTTAAATTTGTATGAGCACTATTTAATATATTACTTGCATGTTAAATATAATATATAATATACTATTTATACGAAAGAAATTTATTTTTGAACTGTTAACAACGCGGACGTACTTTGATTTGAATTTAAACCATTTTCAAGAGGTGTCCGCGCGTTTGTTGCTTTTGTTTCTAATGCCACTTGACGAAACCAAATGAATCTCAGGCAGAGGGTGCACTTTTTGTTTTTTTGGTGGCAAAATGGATGGTCAGGAATATGACTTTTAGTCAGATACACGTCACGGCCCGTTTATAGAGCGGACCCATTCATACATCCATTCATTCCTCCACAAATAGTAATTTTGATCTGAATCAGTGAACGATCAATCTCCAATTCAGTACCCTCAGAGGTATAATTCGTTATGGGAACATAGAGTACTTTGTGACCTGGCAGATTTAACGTGCAACAGCACTATTTACAACACTGGGAGTCTTCGGCTGGCGGGGATTGAGCTCACGAGCTCTTGGACATTAACTCAATGTCTTACCAACTATATCAGCCCTAAGATATTGTAAAAGTTCTTTATGTATTGGATTTTTGGAAAGATTTAAAATTTGCCAGGCAGAAAATCATTCAAATAGACCAACATGATTATGAGTTCATAAACGCATATATTGATTATAAGTATATATAACAAGCCAACATGATTATAGGTATATTTCAGTGTAGTTAGAAGAAGAATTATTAAAATTATTTTCATCTCTGTTGTGAGATAAGATTCACATAATGCTGTACTACTTCGTCACTCCTTCTTGTAATTTTACGAGGGTTGCTATTTATATTTCTGGCCTTGGCAACAGTAAGTGTTGCTAGGCAACCGCAGACGATTTTAATCGAAAGTTTGATATTTTTAAACATAAATTCAGCAGACGATTTACCATTATAGCTTCATTTATGTTGTTGACAGTAAATTGAAAAGTTCTTCTCTTTCAAAAAATGGAATTGAATCGTGAACATTTTCGTGCCATTATTTTTTATAACTTTCGACGTGGATTGTCAAGATAAGAGTGCTTCAATGAACTTAATTCTTTATTCAGCGATAAAGCGCCATCCTACAGCACTGTAAAAAATTGTTATAACGAATTTAATCGTGGTCGATGTTCGATCCAGGACGAATCCCGTGTAGGTCGTCCAAAATCCTTTGTTGTGCAAGAAAAGATCGATGCTGTGCGCGAACAGATAAAGCAAGATCGTCATGTGACATACCGTGAGATAGAGGCGTCTTTGGACATTAGTATGACTAGCATCAATAAAATATTGCATGAACATTTGAGCGAATAAAAAATTTGTTCGCGTTGGATCCCGCATAATCTGACAAACGCTCAAAAAAAGGCTCGTGTCGATTGGTGCAAGGAAATGTTGGAAAAATACGTTCAAGGTACATCAAAGGCTGTGTATAACATCTACACAGGTGACGAATCATGGATCTATGCATATGAGCCGGAAACAAAACAGCAATCATCTGTATGGATCTTCCAAGACGGGGCAAAACCAACAAAAGTTGCTCGAGGAAGAAGCACATCGAAACAAATGATTGCCTGTTTCTTCGGCATTAACGATCATGTGGCAACACTGGCGTTAGAGCAACGCAGGATGGTCAATTCTGAATGGTACACGACCATTTGTTTGCCAGAAGTCATCGGAGAAATTCGAAAAAAGCAGAAGAACAGGCGAATCATTCTTCATCATGCAGTGCGAGCTCTCACACATCGACTCAATCAAAGGCATTTCTGACGGAGCGAAAGATCGAACTGATGGGTCATCCGCCGTACAGCCCTGATTTGGCACCCAATGACTTCTTCTTATTCCCACACATCAAAATTAAATTACGTGGACAACGATTTTCGATCCCCGAAGAAGCGGTTGATGCATTCAAAACGCATGTTTTGGAGTTACCTCAATTGGACTGGAAAAAGTGCTTTGAAAATTG
The DNA here is from genome assembly GCF_043381705.1 of Parasteatoda tepidariorum. Lineage (NCBI taxonomy): Eukaryota > Metazoa > Arthropoda > Arachnida > Araneae > Theridiidae > Parasteatoda > Parasteatoda tepidariorum. The sequence continues at coordinate 83,159,727 of NC_092207.1, forward strand.
GTTCAAACGCATGCAAAAGTGTATTGATCATCATGGAGAATATTTTGAAAAACAATAAAACCAATTTCGATCCTACATATTTGTTTTTTCGTTATTAGGCCAGAAATATAAGTAGCAACCCTCGTAGTATCATACATCTATGGTAGTGATTAAAAAAGTCCGTCACCACCAGTTGTTTCAGTATGAGGCACTATAGCACCGTTTACCTTTGAAATTTCTATAGCTATTTTAGAAAAAATTCAAAATAAATCTAAATAATTACTCTAATATTAAGTGAATCATTTCAATAAAAATAAATGATTATTCTAAATAAATGCAAAACTTTTAACTAACGCTTTCTTTCCCCCCCCCCCAATAACGGCAGGCACTGAACTACTACTAACGCTTACTCAACGCATACTTAAACTATCAATTACCATTACCTATCAAAAATACCTATCTGAATAAATATATATATCTAATAAAAACCTGCTTATTACCTATCTAAATAAATACTCAATGTATAACTAAATACTTAACGCTACTTCAATTAATTAAATTAATAATAATAAATTAATAAATTTCCTAAGAGTACCTTCAAAATGAATCTAAGCCATTAACGTATAACTAACTATATTTACCACTACTTAAATTATTGCTTAAGAAATGCTAACAAAATCTAAACTAATACTTAAAGGGCAACTAATTATTTGACGCTACTTAAAGTTTTATTTTAGATAGTCGAACACAAGATCAAATTTAGCTTTCATTTTAGAAATACGAAATTATTCCAGCGCTATTTCTCACACCTATTTATATATTTCCTTGAAATAAAAAATTAATTGGAAGCTTAAAACATCTAGATTTATATCACTTTTGCCACCACTTTAAATTTTTTTCAGATAGTGGGAACCCTGTTAAATCATTACTTAAGATAACGTAACAGAACGAATCTAAATACACTGGTTATCATAAATTAAGGAAAATTCACAAAAATCGCGATAACTCAAGAAATTACACATGGAATTTTATGAAACTTACCCACAATATACAACACATAGTAAGGTATTAAACAACATAAAAAGAAATTATCAGACATTAATAGTAGTATAGAAATTAGCACATGTATAAAATAAACAAATTGGAAGTATCGGTTTGCAATAGAAAAAGTACCTTTAATATGGAATATGATTGCCTCTAGAAGCAATACAGCACAAACAGCGATGTGTGATGCTTTCAATTATGCGGTCTATCAGTTCAATAGGAAGTGAGAGCCATTGCTCTTGTAAAGCAGTTGCAAGCGTGGCAAGGGTCTGAGGGGGCGGATTGATGGCAGATACACGCCTCCCTAGAGCATCCCAAACGTGCTCGATAGGATTCAAGTCCGGGGATCGAGCTGGCCACTCCATGCGAGTAATTGTTTCCTGTTGAAGATAATCATCAACAATGCGAGCTCTGTGTGGTCTTGCATTATCGTCCTGTAACAGGAAGCAATCACCAATTGCCCCGGCATATGGGCGCACATAAGCATCAAGGATGTTGTCTCGATAAACCTGAGCATTCACGGTTCCCCTTGGAAAGACATGGAGGTATGTGCGCCCTCCTAAGGATATGCCTCCCCAAACACAGACACTGCCTCTTCCGTATGCATCTCTTTCACGGATGTTTGATGGATGATAACGGGTCCCAGGTTCTCTCCATATCAAATAACGTCTACTGTCACTTTCTAGACTAAACCTGGACTCATCCGTAAAGAGAACAGGCCTCCATTGATCTGACGTCCAGTGGACATGTTGTCGGGCCCACTGCAAACGGTCTCTCCTATGGCGTGATGTGAGCGGCACGCAAATGGCTGGTCGTCTCGCATACAGACCACCTTCGTGGAGCCTTCTGCGCACAGTTGACGTTGACACCAACCTTCCGGTGGCTGCAGCAAGAGAGGATCTAAGATGTGTCGGAGTAGCGGTTCTATTCCTGCGTGCACTTAATGTCAAATATCGGTCATCGGCACTGGTCGTAACAGTTGGCCGTCCTTGACTGAACCTCCTAGATGCCGAATCTGTGGTTTGAAATTGCCTCCAAAGTCTATGAACCACAGATGGACTCACATTTAGCCATCTGGCCACTTCTGATTGACTCTGCCCTGCCTCTAGTCTCCCGATGGCTCTCCATCGTAGTTCTTCAGGCAAATGATGCCTAGAGGTCATTATTACGAATTGGCTATCTCAGATTTTCAATGTCGCAATCACAGTAAAATTTGTGTGCTTTCTCTCAAACTTGGACTTTTATGCTCCAGGCAGATGACGTAAGCCGAGTGCAGCGCCACTAATTTGCATATTGCAATTTTACTCAGCTACTCTTAGTGGACAACATATGCAAATTTTGCACGGTTTGGCTTACTTTTGAAAGAGTTATCGCTATTTTTGTGATTTTTCCTTAATTTATGATAACCAGTGTAAGTACTTAACGTAAAACTAATTATTTAACACTACTTAAATTATTACTTAAGACAACCTAAAAAAATGAATTATTATATTTGGACAATTTTCGGTGCGTTATGTGAGAAATAAATATATAGATTATTGATTTGATATCATAATTAAAATTAACTAAAGGAAAGTAAATTAAGTTTAATGAATATATGAACTATTTATAACGAGCAAATGAACTATTTATAACGTAAAACTCGTTAGCTTAACAAAAAGATCTTTCTGATCTTACAGTATATCTAAACTTTATCTAGCTCTTAGGTTCATAGGCATTAGGCACACACAATACAGTGCGTAAAAAAAAGAAGAAAATTGGGCTATCTTTTACGTTCTAGGACATAATCTTAATGGTTCAGGGGGTGACCAAGAATATGCTAGTTAATAAGTTCAGGCGATATTCTGAGTAACGAAATCACACGAAAGTCCTTTCTCTGAAAGAACATACCTTTTTTTCGACGTATTTGAATTTATGGCCCCTTAAATAGCTGCAATCTGGGAAATATAGTTCCCATAGTTTGGTCCGGACAGCATTTCAAAGTGATCATTTTAAATTATGTAATTTTAAATGGAAAAATACAAAATTTGAAAGAATTCGGTAGAATAAATCCTGAGAAATGGAATTTTAACTTTGGAACGTTTTTAAAATTTAATTTCTCGGTAACTATTGTACGGGGACCATATTTCCCAGATTGTGACTACCCCTATATTTTGAGACTCTGATGTTCAAATCCGTCAAGGAAAGGTATGTTTACTCAGAGAAAGTACGTTTTGTTGTGTGATTTTGTAACTTAAAATATCGTCTGAACTAAATAATAAGCATACTTGAAGTCATCACCTTGAAATATTAACATTGAGCCTTATAACATTTGGATCCTATAATCAGATCAAAGATTAATCACAGTGGTCAATTTTTTTGATGCACTGTACTTTCAATATAGGAGAATAAGTTATACAGTTTTGAAGTTCTGGGAAAATACTCATATGATTTCTAGCAACGAGAAACAAAAAAAAAACAGTTCCTGATGGGGCACTCCCCTCCCCTTAAAACTAAAATTTGGGTGCTTCATAAATATATTTTTAATGCATATGTGTTTGTGTTCAAGCAAAGAAATGCTGGAAAGTTACTCATAAATTCTACATGGAGAAAAAACAATTCTGGTATATTGCTGTATTAAATGGTAAAAACATTTCTTTTAAATAAAAAGCATATTTCTGGTAATAAAACCAAAATATATGGTACTGGAACCATTAATTTGGCAATGCTTCCCTTCATATGGTGAGGACTTATTGGAAATTCAGGTTTTAACAATTACAGTTTTATAACCACATATTTAGTAACAAATGCAAAACTGAAAAAATTCATTTAATTGAATAAATGGTTATACTCCATACTCCAAGGTATTATGATAAAATTACCAAATTTTCCTAATTTTAACACAGATTATAAAACATGTTAAAATGCACGGTAATTACCAAAATCATTACCAAAGCGCTTCTGTAAGAATGATTATGCTTTTTGGCGTTCTCACAGAGCCAGAAACCGGGAAAATTTTATCGTGTTCTGGAAGTTTTGAACACATTTCTTCTCATTCCTTGATGAGGATATTACCCCATGTTCACATTAAGTTATTCATATTCCAACACTTTATAGATTAAAAATTGTAAAAATATATTTGTGTAAAAACAGTATTTAAGAGGCATAAAAACTTATGGTTGTAGGGGGAGGAGTTTATGTCCAATTCAGGGAATAATAATTTTTTTCATTACATTTAATTTTGCAACATTTAATTCCTAGAACTAAAACAAAATAATCATTCTCATCATCATCAATAGCTCAACACTCCTTAACGGACTCTGAAGAAGTCGAAACCAGTCTTTACTTTTTGCTTGCCACAGTCATCCAGTTTCTGGCGTTAATTGAGACAAAGTAACTTTTAGAGGCAGTCCGCTCACCTCAATCTGGCTCCGTCTCTCGGCCATTATTAGCCTCACCAGAAAGATTTTTTTGTCGTCGTTCGATCATCATTCATTCTTAAAATGTGTCCAGCCCATTTCATACGACGGACTTTATGATGCTTCACAATGTCCGGTCCTCTGAATAACCAGTAATGTTCTGACTTAGTTCTCCTTTTCCAAACTCCGTTATCGCAAAAGCCACCAAAATGGATCGGGGAATATTCCTCTAAGAAATAACGCGTGTTCTCTAATCAGCCTGGGACAAAGTCCATGTTTTTGGTGCATAAGTGAGAATGGTCATGATTAAAATTTTATCAATCTGCAACTTGGTGTTCCGTTTAATGTTATCAGAATTCAGCAAAATAATATACATTAAAATTTTATTCATGCCGACCAGCCTGTGTAGGGGGTAGGGAACTGTCCTTGCATCAGAAAGGTTCCAGGTTCGAATCCCGGGGCAAGCCATGGATGTTCTTTCCTTCTCTGTACTATCTGTCCTCACTATGGGAGCGACGTTGGTCCACTTAATATGGTGCCCTTGAAAGGGAGGTCAGCAAAACCGCCCTGTATATGCCTGAATTGACGAATGTTAACGCAGATGGGCGTTGGGAAAAAGAACATTTATTCATAAATTACTTAAAAATTACAGAGGGAGAGGAGTGCCTATTCGATAAGTTGGAACTTTCTNGCATTTCTGACGGAGCGAAAGATCGAACTGATGGGTCATCCGCCGTACAGCCCTGATTTGGCACCCAATGACTTCTTCTTATTCCCACACATCAAAAATAAATTACGTGGACAACTATTTTCGACCCCCGAAGAAGCGGTTGATGCATTCAATACGCATGTCATACCAATCTTTCCAATCTTTCATATGGCATACCAATCTTTCCTTCTGCTTGCCACAGCCATCCAGTTTCTGGCGTTAATTGAGACAAAGTAACTTTTAGGGGTAGTTCGCTCACCTCAATCTGGCTCTGCCTCTTGGCCATTATTGGCCTCACCAGAAAGATTTTATTCGTCGTTCGATCATCATTCATTCTTAAAATGTGTCCAGCCCATTTCATGCATTGGACTTTATGATACTTCAGAATGTCCGGTTCTCTGAATAACCAGTAATGTTCTGACTTGGTTCTCCTTTTTCACACTTCATTATCACAAAAGCCACCAAAAAATGGATTGGGAAATAATCCTCTAAAATAAATTATTACGAGTGTTCTCTCTTCAGCCTGGGACAAAGTCCACGTTTTTGGTGCATAAGTAAGAACGGTCATGATTAAAATTTTATTTATCTGCAACGAGGATCGCCTATTCGATAAGTTGGAACTTTTTTAAGACTTTGTATGAGTATTTTTTCCAACTTGAAAAATGCATGATTTTTTTCCACCATTCATTTTTTTTAAATATCTAACTCAAGCACGCAAATATAGTGGCTTCATGAAAACAATCCGAGTTATGTACCAGTGTACTTACATGTTGGTGCACAATAAATTTAATTTTTTCCCCAGGGATGCTGTCTTGTTTAACAAGCTGATATTCGATTGTATTCCTAGACACTCAAAAATAAATCATGCATCCAATTTTCGAAGTAATCTTGACCACTTTGTGTAACAATCAATTTCTTTTTTCTTCTTTCGTATATGCCAATACTATTCGATAGAGCTTTTTCCGATAGCAAGTTTTTTTCTCTCTCTGTGTTTCGGCCCAGAACTGAAATCTGGTGCCTTTTCATTTACAGAACCTCCTGTTTATTGCGTGACATAACTTCATTATCGGAAAACCTTCCTTACTTGTTTTCTGCATCTGGTTATATCAAAAGAGAGGCAAATCAGAGGAAAAGTTTTGGAATAAAATATGCTGCTTTATTTATTCCCCTGGAATTTCTTTTGAATTCTTAAGGTCCAGGTGAATAAGTTTAGTCCGAGAGATCTCGTGCTCATGAGAATTTAAAATGAGCTTTAGTCAAAATAAACGACGGATATTCTAAACATCTTTCGTTGGAGTTTACTTTTAGCTAGTTAGATAGTAGTTGTAAATAAATAAGCAATTTTTTTCCATTTATAGATTTATCGCGTCAAGCACTAGGTTTAAACAATTTGAAAATATGTTTATTAGCAATATTAGTGATTTTAAATCGTACAAATAGCACGTAATTTAGCTGTTCCTGTTCTAATTGTTCGTCTATCTAATTTCTGTAATCATAAATATGCGGGATCTATTAATTAATTCGCAAATTAGAGTAAAATTAGAAGTTACATACTTTTTAATTACTTTTTTTGATTGAAAGTACTTACATGAAATTTAAATGATTTTACTAAGAGTGATTTTTTTTTAACAATCTGCAATTTTTTTTGAATATTTCATGTAAAAGCACTTTTTTAATAAAAAAAAATCAAGTACTTCGACATTTAGAATTCTACTTTCTTAAATAGTGAAAATGGATAAATATAAATTTATATTGAGCTGGTTAGAGTGGATTTAATTTTTGTCTCTTACATATTCGCACTTTCAGGTGTTCGGCGTTGTGGAGTATTTTTCGATTTTCAAATGGCAGAAAATGGTGAATTTGTAAAAGAAAGGAGAAATTAACGAAGAAAATTAAGAAACATAATAATAGGTTTTATTTATTGCGCATAAGTTGCAAGTACGTACGACCAAAATAATAATAATTCAAAGTAGGAAGAAGACATGGAAAAAATAAAAAATTAAAGTAATTTAGTTTTTAAAGTTAGGGTTTTCGAAATAATGGTATTTAGTGCCCAAACATTTAGTAAAAAATACAAAACTGAAAAGAAATTTAACTGAATAAATGGTTACTCCAGGCTTTAATAAATCATGATAAAATTACTAAATTTTGCCACAATTACCAAATCTGCCACAATTATCATGTATCAGAACACTATATTTTGGTGGTTGATTTAACCAAAAGGATTACCAAAGCACTTCGGTAAAATTTACGGAGATTTTTAGCATTCTCAAAGAACCAGAAACACTGTAAATGTAACCATATTCTGGTAGTTTTGACCATACATTTTTTCTAGGTGTATTATAGTAATAAGAACAGGAAAGAGGGACTAACTTAATTTTTAAATAAGATTAGGTTTTAAAAAGCATTCAATTATAATTATAGAAATGAAAAACAAAGTACGCTTGCAATTTCGTTTTCAAATTGCAATACAATTTAGGAACCTACAAATTCTTTATGTCTGGTTAGAACAGTTTTTAACTTGTCAATAATATTCAGCACTTGTCACTTATTTCTTTTAAAATGTATTGGTCGAATACCGTCCATTGAATCCTTTCGGATATCAATATGCCACATTCACTTTGACTCATGTGAATGGATAAGTATTCGAAAGCATCGAGTTTTAGACATAGTGATTCCCAGAAAATAAATGGCTGTGTCGATATAGAACACAATTTAATTTTATTTGATACCTGAAGTTAGTTGCTATTTTTATTTGAAATAGAATACTAGCTTTGCCTTTCTATTTCTTATCACTAAAAAGGGAATATTATTTGCTAATAAATTTGGTTAAATAAACATACTCTTTAAAAAAAGAACTTGTATTACAATTTTTAAGGTATCCGACTACCTTTTAGAGTCGATTTCGACAAAAATATCGATTTTCTGATTTTAATGTATAATAAAAATATGTACCTTTCTCTTCCAAAAACCTTTCGTGTTTTATCTCTACGCCAAATAGAATAGAAGTTATGATAATCTAAAAGCATCCGTATAAGTTATTAAATTGATTACTGAGTCTATTTTCCATTTTGCTCAAAACTAATTTTTTAGTTATTTTTCTTCATTATAAATGCAATATTTTAAGATCTTTCAGTTCAAATTATATGAAATCTTGCATTGATGTTTTCTGTACGTTTATCTAGAAAATAGACAAGGGACTAGTGGATTAAACAATTATTTTATATTTTAGAGCTAAATTGAAAATAATTAATCGCAATTTCTGTCTTTTTTATCAAATAAGTTTCTATATTTGCTGTAAATATCCAACTATTAATATTTGCCTGAAATTTAGTCCATTCTTTTAGGTAATTTTTATGAGTATTACAAAGCAAGAATAATAAGAAGAAATGAATTTTAACAAAGTTAAGTGACTTGGAAAAAAGGACAATTTTTTGCCTTTTTGATCTGTTTTTCTTGATACATCTTTAGATTTTTTAAATATTCTTTTTTGTATTCATTTAGTGTATAATAAAAGTATGAACCTAAGTAAAAAAGTTCTTTCTTTCTTTTGCAAGGTTTTTTGAATTATGATAAAAAATATCTAGAAAGAAAACAACGATAAAAACTAAAAATACATTGTTAAAATAAGAATTCCAATAACTGGAAAAAAGTTGTTTAAATTTTTTTCCCCATTGAACGGATCAAAATACTCTACCTTTAGTGTTGTAGGATTATTTCCGCCCTCTACTCAATCACGAAGTGGAAAGCATCTGTCAAATTTCGATTGGAAGCTAAATATAAAATGGAGAAAAAATGCTGAAAAACTTCCTGTAAAAAAGGAGTTTTGCATAGCACTCGTATTTCCTTAACTTAAATTTTAAATTTTCAAACTTCACCTGTCAATGAAAATAGCGTAAAAATGTTTTCCTTTTTTCCTGTTTTTATTAGATAAATTTTTACTAGCATTTCCATTTGCGATTATGGGTAAAATTCCTAAAGCTCGTATATAATCTTTTATGGTAACGAAAGAGAAATGCTTTATTTTTCCTCTCAAGTTTCTTGTATTTATATTTCTTTTAAATAAAATGATAGTAATAAAAAATAACTTCAATTCATAAAACCAATCAATAATTTGAACTTTTTTAAAATTTTGAACGTTTTCCTTATGTAATAGTCTTTATTTATTAATATAATACCATACAAAAGAAGAATGTCACTAATTTAATAGTTAATTATAGAAATAGAAATAGTTTTATTAGAAGAATAGTTTTATTAGTTAGAACTTTTATAGAAATAGATAAATACGTAGTAGTCTTTATTTATTAGTATCATACTATACAAAAGAAGAGTGTCACTAATACGTTCTATATATGTATCGTTAACTGTTAGTTGCAAAACTGTTGTTATGGCTGACTAAGAAGTGTTTCTGTTGTTTTTCTAGAACATATCAGAAACTTTTCAAAAATATTTCAACATAGTTGCAAAAAAAATGGCAAGTAGAAACAGAGAAACAAAATGTTTTTCGGACAGTTTGAAATGTTTCTGTATGTAACTTTTTTGAAATATAATTTCTGCACTCTTTTTTAAAGCTTGCATAAAAAATGACTGCTTTATAGCATTATATATTTAAAAAAATAATTTAAGCATCAGTCTATGAGAAATTATCTTTACATATCAGTTTGAATTGGTCCTGAAATGTGTGCATTCTCTTTGTGTTGAGTTTTGGTTCAAAATTAACAAACGACCATGGTAGTATTTCATTTGAAACGGTTTTGCACGCATTCTTTTATAACATTTTGGCAGAGGCGCCCTCTTTAGACGAATTTAGTAACTGTAACTATCATGCCCGGAGTATGTTGAGAATAAATAACTGGCCTTCTAAAGAGAATGCAGCAAACCGTTATATGTTATATATAACCATTATAGTTATACAGCAAGTGTTGTGTGTACTAAAAATTTCATTAAATTCAGTGTGTTGGTCTTTAATATAATGATGGATATTACAGAGAAATTACCTTTGAATTCAGATAGTTGACCTTCAATATAATGATGGATATTATCGGGAAGTGGTACTTAATTAAACACATACATTAGAGTTGAAAGAACAAGTGATAAAATTTTTAGGAATTTAGGGTGCTTAGATCTAAAGAAACTAGTACGAAAAGCTTCCACCACTGCCTGAATAGCAGCATTTATTCCCTTGAACAAAGAGTGTAACAGACATAGTTAAGTCTTTTTGAAGATCTCAATCAATATAGCTTCAAGGCTATGCCCCAGATCACTGACAGTAGTAACTGGTGACTGAATGCGAGTCAATTGCTCAGAAATCATTAAATACACGTTTTCAATTGCTAAAAAATACTGCTGGTCGACTATCAGGCATGGTTTGTACTAAGCAGAAAGAAGACGGTACAGGCAAAATGCTATCGTGCATCGTTCTGTTAAAATACAGTTTTAGACTGGCCTCAAAAACAGATTGGAGTAACGAACGTCTGAAGTATAACGGCAAGCGTTCTTGTCTGTGAGGCAGCATCTAAAGTTTCAAACAGCGTAATTCTTTGTGGCCATGTGTATAAGATACCTGACTTCTTAGCAATTAGTTGTGAGAAACCTCTGAGATCTTAACGGCATATGGACAATTAAGTGATTTAAGTACATAAATCATTTCATTCTCTTCTTGTAAGAACATTTACTACATTACTCAAATTAGGGTAATATTTACGAAAGATAAAAATTAATTGAGATAGTGCATACGTAATTTCTTTATCTCATTCAGTGTTTGTAAGAATATTTACTCAAACCTGTGTAATCTTCACAAAGGATAAAAAAATTGAGATAGTATGCATTAGTCGTTTTTTTTAAAATCTCATTCGGTTACTGTAAGAATATTTACCAAATCTAGGATAACCTTCGTAAAAGATAAATATGATTGAGATAGAACATTAGTCATTTTTTTTCTTTTCAATTATTGTTCGAATATTTAAAAAGTCTACGATAATCTTCATAAAAGATAAAAATGATTGAGATAGTATCTTATTCGGTTCTTGTAAGATTATATTTTTGTCTAGGGTATTCTTCACTATAGATAAAAAAGATATTGAGATAATGCATTAGTCATTTTTTCTTGCATTCAGTTCTTGTAAGATTATTTACTTACACTAGGAAAATATTTACATCAGATAAAAAATTAAATATTTCAGAAAATGAATAAGAATTTTTATTAGTTCTTTCAGCTTTGGTGAGTCCATTTCCCCAAAATAAGGTAATCTTTATAGTAGAAAAAATATTTGGCACGATAAAATAATTGCTTAATATATATTTAAAAATTATTATTAATTAAATAAAACAAAATTTATTCTTTTGGTACAGTTTATCACTATTATACTCCGCATAGTACTTTTTGGTCCATAAAAAATGTGCTTTAAAGGAAAACAAACATCATTTAAAATAAATCTTTTATTTAACGTAACATCTTAAAATTGACTGCCTTACATTTACCTAATAGGTGAAGAGGTTTATCAATTAAATTACTTCACCAATAACTCTAAACTAGGAGAAAAGATTTTGTGAAATCTTTAATGCGATTTTCTTGTAAAGAGTAAGCTTTAAAAGGTTTTTTGTATTTTACAATGCTACTGAATCTTCAGTGGAAACGTTTGTTTAATATAAATCTTTCAGCTTTCTATGAGCTAAGTGCTTTTAATAGACAGGTGATTAACTTAAAAGTTTTCGGCTCTACTCCAGTATTTGTAGATGCCATTTACGCTGGCCATTTAATAGCAGAAAGTGAGGGTGTATAGTTTGGTTCCATTACATTGAATTACCTGAAAAGTCGCCAAGTAATGGATACATCTTTATTATTGAAATTTCTCTATGTAGATCTTTTTTAAAATATTAAATAGTGTAAGTAAAGGGTCTAAAACTTTTCAAGTCTTATTTACAATTTTTAATCTTAAAAGAGATGATACTTTAATAGATACTTTTAATATGTCACAGGAGCTAAGCAACTAATTAATATTTCGTGTCTTTTAACTGAAAGTATTTTCTTCTTTAGTCTATTCTAATACAAAAATAAATTCTGTAAGTAAAGGGTCTACACTTCATTGATCCTTTCAAATCTTATTTACAACATTTAATCTTAAAAGAGATTTTACTTTGATAGATAAATATTTAATATGTCACAGACGTTAAGCACTTAATTAGTATTGCATACCTTTAGTTAAAAGTATTTTCGTATTTAGTCTATTCTAATAAAATATTAAATACCGTAAGAAAAGGGTCCAATAAATACTGTATACTGTAAGTATTGGCTCAAAAATACCGTAAATAATAAATACTGTAAGTACAGGGCCTACACTTCACTGATCCCTTAAAATCTTATTTACAACATTTAATCTTAAAAGAGATGTTACTTTAGCAGATATATTTTTAATATGTCATAGATGTTTTTATTTTTTATTTATTTCTAATGGCAAGGCAAAAATAAAAATAAATGAACAGGAACAGAAGCAAAGATGATACAAGAATAAATTGACCGAAGTCATTGCCTCATAAATTCTCTGGCCTTCCATTAAAGCCCAGTCTCGGAGTCGCCCCTAAGGACTGCACAGTGGTCTAGGTGGTGTCTATCCATAGGGATATTGAAGTTACAGAGGGGGCAATAAGGGCTTGAGAAGATCCAAATACGGTAAAGGTGATCTGCAAGGCAATCATGCCCGGTTAGTAGACGGAATTGGGCCACAGCGTGCCGACGAGGACTGCCAGGGACCCTCAAAAGATCTTCAGCTTTCCAGCGCTTAGATTTTACTCTGTCATTTATTTGTTCAGTGAATTGCCCTTTTAAAGTTTGCTTTAAATAAAGCTTCACAGAATGAAAAGAAAGTGGAGAGGAACTCGATTGAAGAAGCCTCGAGCCCTTTTTTGCCAGGGCATCTGCTTGCTCGTTTCCAAACAGGCCGCAGTGACCCGGCAGCTACTGAAGAATCACACGTTTCTGATTTTGACACAGTTCTTGCAGATGTTGCCGACGCTGGGTGATTTTATTTGTTGCAGCCAGACCAGCTGAACAGATCGCCTGAATTGCGGCTTGGGAGTCAGATAAAACAACCACTTTGCAAAATTTATCTTCAAAAGTTATTAAGTGCTTAAGAGCAATGCGAATGGCTTCAACTTCATCATCGAAGGCAGTTCGGTGTTTCCCTGTGGAGGCATAAAAGGAGAATAAGTTTGAGAAAACCCCTGCACCCGCCGAGTTGAGATTTTCATAAAAAGAGTCATCTGTGTATAAGAGCAACCACTCCGGTCTGGGTACCTCTTGTCAATAGTTTCTAAAGCATAAGACCTTAGAACCTCTGGAGAGTTGTCTTTCTTGAGAAGCCTGACAGAAAGACTCAGGTTTATTTTGACTTGGACCAAATCCAGTGGATTAGGAGGCTTTGGAATCTCTACAATGTCAGTTGGCAAATCAAAATTCTGCCTGAGGTCCCGAACAAATTGAACAAAGCCTTTTTGAGTTTTTAAATTTCTAGCATTTGTTGGGTAATCTCTACAAAAAGAATTTNTTTTTTCAATTCTTATTCATATTTAATCTTAAATGAGATGCTACATTAACAAATACTTTATGTCGTAAAAGTTAAACAATAATTCGTTTCTTTAATTAAAAATATTCCTTTTTTAAGTCTATTCTGTTTTCTTATAATTATGTTTTTTTTACTTATATATTATTCTAGTTCACCTATATTAGTAATATCCATAAAATTTTTATTTAAAAAATTTTGATCGTCAGTATTTCATTTTTTATTATATCACAATTGAATTGAATGTACACTACAATGATACAGGAGTCTGTTGGGGGTGGTTTTGCACAAAAGATTAAAACAACGGGAAATATAATGTGTGATCATGATAAAGTGTTCAGGTATAATTTCGTGAAAGTTGGAGTTTGAAAGGAACTATAAATAGAACTTCTGAAAATGAAACATTTCTCCACATTGATGAGGGACGGTTCCTTTTCGAACTCAACTTAATATCTTGTTAAAGTTGAAACAACATTGAACCGTTAAATAAATAATCCAAGTAAAATGAAGCGGCACGAAATTATTAGATTAAGAATTTCATTCATTTCAAAAACATGCGAAATGCAAATAACAGTTAACAAATTTCAAGCGCTCAAAAATATGCTGCTATTTTCAAGACTTGCCGGACGTGAATCAGAAGAAACAAAAGCAATTTAAAATAGAAAAAGTAACGTTTTCAACGAAAATGTGAGTTCTGTTTCTCATATTTTCTCTCTCATAGCTTTTGTGTTTTTTGTAGTCTTGCTTCTCACCTTTTTTTTTCTTCGTTTTTCGTAGTCAACTTTAAGTTTTCTATTTTAAATCACTTTTATTTTTTCTCATTTAAGTCTGGAAAGTCTTGAAAATAGGCGCCTATTTTTAAGCACTTGAAACATGTCGACTGTTATTTCCTTTTTGAATACTTTTGAAGGATGTGAAGATTCCGATTAAGTAAACAAGTAATATAGTTAATAAGATTAAGTAAATCAGTAGTAAAGTTTGATTAAGATTTGATTAGAATACAAGGTATGGGTATTAAGGTTCAGTGTCGAATCAAATTTTTTAGAGTGTTTTGTAATCATAGTTTCTCATGCAACAAAAAATCTGAAGAATAAATCTTTTACCTACTAAACATATAGATTTTCTGGGAAAATTGAAAGATTTTGGAAACTTACGAAACTATAACATATCATCGTTTGGCGTATTTAGGAATATAACATATCATCGGTAGGCTTTTTATTTTAGACACAGCTTAATATGAGTGTTTACAAAAATGAACACAGATCAAAATGCGGGCTTAAGAAAATTGAGACAGCTTCAAGTGCGTGTTTAAGAAAATGGATAGAGCTCAAAATGCGTCGTAACGAAAATGGACACAACTCGAAACGCGAGTATAAGAAAATTGAGACAACTCGAAGTTTGTGCTTAAGAAAATAGATACAGCAAATAATGTGTCTTTTTAATGTTCAATCCAAATAAAACTACAAAAAGAGAAATTTCTAGCTCACTTTTTCTTACTTAAACACAAAAAATATCTGACTCACTTTTTCTTACTTATACCCAAAGTATAAACACTAAAAGGCTAAGTCCCGGAGTTCAGGTTCGGGATAGATAGGTATATTACTGTTGTAACTTTTCAAGTGATGTCTTCATATTCAGAACTCATAACGATAAAGAGAGTTTTAAAAATCTAAATTTCAACAACTTAATGAACCATTAGAAATCGTGTAAAAAAACCTGAAAAAAAAAACTAATGCACCCAGCAATTTATGTAAATGAAAGATATCGCACAGCGAATTTATTTAGATTCATTTAGTTTATTCTTTAAAAGAATAATATTCATAAATGAAGTTAGGAAAATGGAATCAAATGTTATGTCTATTTTCTTAAATAGCGATTTCAATACGCCTTTTGATCTATGTCCTTTTTCTTAAACACGCATTTTGAGCAGTATCCAGAATACTCGTAGAGAGTTCACAGACGATATTTCCGATTTTAAGCGGTGAGACTTTTATTTATGTCTAAATTCTCGATCTTTCGTTTAATAAATTAGCAAAATTATTATTATAAAAATCATTTTTAAGTGACTGCTTTCCAATTAATCAGTACCAGGTTTGCTTACATTTTTATAAGCTACATAGGTTTTAAATATTAATTTATACTGAAATTTGCTATTTGCGTCGAACATACTTTTATTAAACTATTATTCGTTCATAGATTTTTAAATTTTGAAAAATAGGTCTGAAAAGGCTTTCGCTATATTACATGCAGGAATGCTATTTCCTTTTAATTCTAAGAGATTGACGACATCAAGAAATGTCTAGACATTTTGCAATCGAGACATATTGTGTTTCAAGTTTATCTATAAAAATTACTTCAGACATTAAAATTTTTTTGTCTTAATATTTCACAAATGTCGGTATCTTAAGCCTAAAAAATTTGTTCTTGATATCCTTTTGTTTCCTTTCTTTTTTCATATTAACTTACTTGTGTCGTTATCTTTGAAAGTGGAATAAGTCTATTTTGAATGTGGTGTAAGTCCAAGGCTTTTAAAGGTCTGTATTTGAATTAATTCAAAAATATTGGCAAAGACTGATCGATTTCGATGATGTTTTTAACGTTATTATTTGATGAAGAATAAAAATACAGCAATGATTATTAAAATGGCAATAGATGAATAAATAACCGACTTTTTCAGCACCAAACGTATTTAGACCGGGTATAATTTCAAATATAACGGCTCATATATTTTAGATTTAAAAATAATAATATGTTAGTTGTTAAATCTTTAATTGTTGAATACTTTAATTTTTTTTAAAATTTTAATATCGTAGTATTTAAAATATCTAAATGCTATTATGCCCAGCTGAATGAAATATTAACAGGCATATTTAAAGTAAAATAAGAAATGCAAATGTGTGATATCATAAATTTGCATTTAATTCTTTTAAACATTTTAAAATTCTACTTTAAAGTAATCTTTCCTCGCTAATTTAAATATGAATAAAAAAAACTTTTTGATCAAGTCAAAGGCTCTGGTATTTTTGAAAATTGAAAAATGTTAATGTACCTATATTTTTGATTTCCAAATGTATATATTAATACTTTTCTCCTGCATCAATAACATTTTATGCAAAGGAAGGTTTATCATAATAAAGAAGAACTAAATGTATCCGTCCTTAAGTTAAATGAGCCTGATATTATATTATAAAACACAAAATAAATCCATGATAAACAATGTAAAAAAAATATAGACTTGCATCCAAATAAATTTTCTTTTGAAAAATAAAATTAAAAATGATTTATGAATATGATTATGAACTATATTTATAATAATAATTTATATGTTAAGGAAATAGTTTGAGAAAAGAATATTTTGTTTTAAAATAATTCAAGTAAAGTAGTGCAATTTTATGAAACGATTCGTTTTGAATAGATACATCCATAGAAAAAAAACTCTTTTCTCTAAATCATAAATATTATGTAATGTTATTTCATGCTAAATTTCTGGCAGATATTACACCATTAGAAAGATATAGTAAAATAATTTTTTAAATATGAATGAAATACACTATGTTTATTAAGTTTCATAAATGACAAAAATTACATGTTTAGGTTATTTATTCGTACGTATAAAATAAAAACAATAAAAGTGATGACGTACTAGTACATTCATGAAACTATTAAAAATTTTAATGTATTAAATACACAATATTTATTAAGTTTCATAAACGTTAAAAATTGTATGTTAAGGTTAATAACACTTACGTATAAAATAAAAACGAAAAAAATGTTGATGCACTCGTAAATTAAACATATGCAGTACATTTATGAAACTATTAAAATATTAAATTAATTTTTACATATTAAAATATTACACATATAATAACCAGAACGGTAACATTTAATAACCAGAACGGTTGTTAAATGTAATAAAATGCTTACATTTTATCGTCTTGCTGGTTAATATGCATTACAGGGTAACACTAACATCAAAAATGTATAATATTGAAAATTTTATCCAATTGATTCCTGTAAGAGATTATATTTTAAAGAAGGGAAGCAAAGTTATGCCAAATTTAAAGTTTAATGGTCCACCATCCGGAATCAGCTGTACTGCACCATATCGTGTTCTAGATAATATTTGACACAGCAATGAAATCTGACACAGCAGATCACACTGAGAAATCTTGGGGTCGTTGTCCCTCGTCTTTAACTGAATAAAAAAAGCACTTTTAAAGGGGTATATTTTACTGGAATTTATGTTTTCTATGTATGTTAGCACAACTAATATCAATATATTCAGTATAGCTAAAGTTATATATTGGTTACTATAAGAAATAACTAGTCGACTTTTCCCATAAAAAGTTAATAACAAATTTTAATTGGAAAAATATGTTCAAATGTTATCATTTCAACTTGATATTTTGCATGATGTGTAACCCGATAATCAAATTTGATAGAATTCAACTATTATATCAGCTGAATTCCTGGTTGGGAGGGTGCTGGATTCTCGTACATGAGAACGGGAGTTCAAATCCTGCCGCTCAATTAGTCCTCGTGTAGTTAAATGGTGACTGGTGCACGTTAAATCTATCGGATCACAAATTCCTCCTTGTTCCCCTAATGAAATATACCTCTGGAAGTACTGAATTGGAGATTGATCAAAATTACGATCTGTGGATGTAGGAATGTATATATGAATAGGTCTGCCATAGAAACGGGTGTGACATATGGGTGTGGGAGAAGTCGATTTCTTGGACATAGATGACGCCACAGAGCGTGGAAATGCATTTTACCCTGATTTGCTCCTCTCGGCTACTGTGTTTTTTCCAGTTTTGTTTGCTACTTTTATTTTTCATTTCTGTTGGCAACTTAACGTTTTATATTTTAATCATTTTATTTTCCTCTCATTCACGTCCGGCAAGTCTTGAAAATGGGCACCTGTTTTTGAGAGCTTGAGACATACCGACTGTTATTTTTAATCTGTATATTTTTTGAAGGTCATGAAGTTTATAAGCAAATAAGTCATATCAGCAGTTTAAAAACGAAATCAAATATTCTGCGATTAAAATAATAAAATTTTCTAACATAACAATATCTAACACACATTTCAAACTAAGCATTTTGAACATGCTTTTTGAGTTGTATATATTTTTAAAGCACACATTTCTCTTAAATACGGATTGTGAGTTGCGCCTTTTTTTTAAACTTGGGTAAGATATATTAAAAATAAAAATCTCGCTAGTGAGATACTATTACAAACACTTCTGAACTTATCGTATATTTCGAAAAAAAAAGAAGAACAAATTAGCTTAGCAGTCACATATTGTAGGAACTTTGGGAACTTTAATTATATCAGAATACTTTTCACCTTTTTCATATCAACTTCGATTGATGCTTCCCTCTTTATGAATACTGCCAATTCCATCTTTTTAGACATCGGTTTCTCGTCCCGCAGTGGACAGATCGTTAAGACACGGTTCCCAACAGATCACCGAAGTCAAGCATCACTGGCTACGGTCAGTGTGCGGGTGGGTGACCACTTGGATCAGTTTGCGTAGGGACCGAGGGAGGGCGGTATTGGTCCTCGTGAAACTGTTCTACCGTAAAGTGCTCGACTTCGCGTGTAGGTCGTCGGGCTAGCGAAGCGGGGATGCCATCCTCTCTGCAGAGGATCAAAATTGTGCTGCTCTAGTGAGACGTAAATGAACTACAACAACATCGGTTTCACATTACGTCTTCATTGAGTTTGAACATGTAATTGAATATCCTAATATACCTTTTTCATCCACCACCGTTCCTTTCCGCTACCGCAGTTTTTTCTCCTTGTTTTGATTTTTCTTCCTTCATTTGCTTTGAAAGTTTTTGTTTGTAACTTCGCATGTCTATTTTCGTATCTGTTTTGTTTTCCTCATTCACGATTGGTTGGTCTTGATAAAGAGTACCTCTATATCTGTCCTCGATCTATGTCTATTTTTTCCATATTAGTATTGACAAGAAAATTTATTTATAAGTTAAAACAAGGTTTAATAACAATAGTGACATGAAGTTGGATTTTAAATAAATAAATGAGGAAACAAACAGACGAAGAGAAGGGCATTTGAAAAAAAATATATCAAAAGAAGATGAACCTAATAAGAGACTTATTTCAATGAAATGAAATGCTAATTAAACAATGTAAAAACCTAATTTGTTTGCAAAATTATAAAAATTAAAAAGTGTTGATGTTTCGAGCTCTCTAAAAAAGGCGCCCATTCTCGAGACTTACCAGACGTGAATGATTTTACATTAAAATCTCAAAAAAACGTTTCAAGTATTGGTGAATGAGCTTGATACGAATGTAATAAAACTTAAAAAGAATTTAATAACCTTTTTTGATGTTTTAAAACAAAAAATCAATAAAAAAGCTTTTTTTGCTTGTTTCTGTGCGCTGACTTTTCAGTTTCTCATTAAGATGTGTTTAATTTTTATTTATTCTTGCCTGAAAAACAATCTTTATTTTTTATAGACACATAGATATCCATTTTCTTTTCTGTACCTATACTCTCACCGGAATTGATCCTTCAGCAACTAATAAAATTATCTTTTTTTCTATCTTATATCCTAAATTAATGAAAAAAGAAGATTGCCAATGTAATCTCTGAATTACTTGAAATAATTAGAAACGAAATTAATTAAAACAAATGAAGAAGTTGTGATTTTCTGATAGTTATTTAGAAAAATAATCAAGGATTTACTTCAGAGAGTTCTGAGTTGCAATCTATAAAGTTCATTTCGCAAGAGATAATTGTGAGTAATGCAATTAAGAGTAATTAAAATAAAGTCATACTTTCATTAAAACATGCAGCTTTATTAAGTGAAAAAGAAACGTATTTATCAATATCTCAAGTGTTATGACTCATTATGTGGGGATTTAAAATTAATTACGTATCATTTTTAAGAGATTATTCTCTAAAGTGAGATTTTAAAAATATTTGAAAGTAAATTATAATTCTGATTTTTGTATGTGGGTCATATGTTAATTGTAAATTGAAAGAGGAAAAAATAATTATTTCGAAAAATGTATTTTTTTAAGAATAATGAGCATAAACTATTTGAATGTTTTTATACATTCATAATTATATTTTTAAGTACTTTTAGTTAATAGTTATTCGATTAGATAAGTTAAGAATTACCATGTCTTTAACCAGAATCTCTTTCATTTACACATAATCTGGGCAAAAATTCTTCCTATATAACTTTAAAATCAATAATAATAAAATGAAGAGTTTTTGTGTGTAGTTTCTCTTAGTTTATACTGTAGCCCTGAAATTTCGACAGCATGTGCAAGGAATAATTTTAGCCCTAGAACCTAAAATTTGCTGAAAAATTTCAACTGGGTGCTAGGGAGGGACGTTTAAAAAGTATTTTTTTATTATTGGTTTAAAATTTGCTAGCTTTTAGCTCTATTCGATCGAAGACGTCTTTATTGCCCTTGCTCTAAAAATTATTTATTTTGGATCTATTCTGTTAGGTAACCTCAAGCAAAATAAATGTGAGATAACGTTACCGAATGAATCTTGATCATACTCATGGACTGAACTGGAAGCAAATCTCCCGCTTTGCTCACTTAAGCTAAAGTACTCAATTTGACTCAAAATACTATATATAGACAAAGTTTGGCACAAAATGATTATGGAAAGGGATCAAAGTCACTTGGGTGAATCGGAGCTATTGAACGAACATATTGATGTATGTATTAATATGATCCATTTCATGAAGAAACGGATGGTAATTGGGTTTATGGGCGCTTTTTAATTTCCGAAAAATTCACATTAATGCATTCGTAGAGTGTGAAAAATTTCTATATGCGAAAATTGAAACATCTTATATTTTTAAGAGTCTTCAAAAAATAAAAAATCTGCTGCCGAGATAGAATAATTTGCTACCAATTGTATGCTTAAATTACACGTCAATCTCTTACTTCGCATACCATTATTCTCCCTTGGTAATTATTTCCCCAAAACATGTTGTTTCATGATTTAATCTTAATTGAGACATTATTTTCTTACCTTTAGCCAGGGTAACTAAGTTTTAAATTATTACTCTGCATTTAACGTTTGCTCAATATTACCAGATTATGCCTATTCCGCCAAAAGGCAACGAAAGCTACTAACTCACACCAGTTAAATGTTCCTCGATCATTTGTACATTTTTCGATTATAGACTAGGAAGTAACTGAATTAGATAAGTTCCTAATTTATTTTTTAGCTGTTAAAACTATTACTGAATAAATAGGCTAATTTAATAACATTGGCACTTCTCACCAAATATGCTTCAAATTAGCTAAAATTTTGAGGTTTCGCTTTGAGGTTTCTTCAAAAAGTGTCTATTTCTCTAAAAATATAGTTTAAAAGAATTTATCTATGATATGAGTATAAGTGCTTAACTCTTACTAACATTCTCTAAAAAAAGCGAGCAAGAATATACTAATAAAAAGTAATACCTAATGAGAATTTTTTTAAAATCTTTCTGTCAATTGTTTAGTGAAAACATAACAAGTTATCATTGTTGTAAGAACAATGTTCCGTTCCAAAACATGAATTCAAGCATGTATTCCTTTCTTAAGTTTTTATGATAAAATCGTGTTTTTTTTTGTTCCTTTGTAACACATGATACCTAGAGATAAGCTCAGTCGGGGGTGAAGAAACCTTTTTTTTTCGAGAACACAATGGCGGAATTGTGTCGACAAAGGAAATACTTTTCTTCCCCCTCATGAGATGGCTTTAAAAGTATTTTTTTCTTCCCTATTTTATAAAAAAAAGCTCTGAGTGCGAAGAAAGGACCATGAAAAATATTATTTTCAAAAGCAGAATACATAGGCAAAATTTAATAATAATAAACAATCATTTTTGTTTTATTTAGCAGAAATTAAATCTTAGCTTTTTGTTTAATCTATTTTCTAAATTGCTCATTATAAAGCATTTCCTTTTACAAGAAAAAATTAAAGAAATATTTTTCTACAGCCGTCACGAGACAATTATAACTCTTATTTTTAAAATATATTTTTATTCATTTTAATGATGTACTTGACTTTAAAAATGCTTGATTTGCCAGGTACTTAACTTTGAAGGGATTTAACTGGCTTTCTTGAAACTGCTAAATTCCTTTTTCGTTTTAAAAAATTCCAAATTTGTGAAATATCACATTTTTGCTATCACATGCAAATGGATACTCTTATTTCACGAAACTTTTTCCGTTTTTGACGAGACCGTTTCTTGGAACATGCTTTTAGTGAACATTACGTCAAGGTGACGAAATAATTATTGCCACTTCTCCTAGAAAGCAAAGTTTTCAATAGTAATGAAAAAATTCCTCATTCTATTCCCCCCCCCCAAAAAAAGGAAAATAAACAAAAAAATTGTTGTATCTAATGTATCTAACGTTTCTAATAGTCACTTTATAGCTTATTTTGTGGACACTATATAGCTTAATATGACAAGAAAGACAAACAGAACTGAGAGATAAATTACATCCATGCCAGAAGTGAGATTTGAACCCGGGATTTCTTTAGCATGATGCCAACTCCTCAGCCATTTTATAGTCAGTCAACTTATTTCGTCATTTTATTTCCGATCTTCTAGTCTTCAATCTCCCACAATGTACTACGATGGGGAGCAAAATGAGGAAAAATTTTCGTCATATATTTGAGAGCTCCTGTTTCATCACAAATCACGTGATGTCGTAACAAAATAATTCTCAAAATTAACGAAATGTAGCTCAAGGATTGCTAAATCGTCAAAGTGAGAGTTTTACTTTTGATAGTCAAACTTATTGTAAACAAATTGAGGGTTGGGGTTACCATTAAAGTGGCCTAAGATATCCCTGAAATATTATTGAAGTAATGTACGATTATCCCGATATAATCAGTCCTTAGTCTTTATACACAGCAATGATCCCGTGAAACAAGTCGGATTATTTGTATTTGTACAAAATAAATACTCTATGCTGGCAGTTAATTTAATTAACTGATTTGATTTTTTTAAAATTACTGTGCAGTTGTACCAAACCACAGTATAAAATTACTTTGTGGAAAGCACAAATGCAAAAGGCCTCATGGATAACTGTTATTGATAAAGAAACTTTTGTTTTTCAATACACGGTTTTGTTTCAAGCTTTACTAAATATGCTAACAGTTATGAAGCAGTTAACCAATTACGAATAATCTTCATTCAAGATCCATCGATGGTTTTTATGTTAGATTTTTAGTTAATCTCCTTTTTAGTACAATTTAAAATATTTTTAGTGCATGTACTTACGTACGATTATAGTACATAGGTGCATTTTAAAACGTAAACATTTAAAATACCGTAATGTGGGAAGATCTTAAATTCGAAAATGTATACACGCAGATGCGGATGTCGAAATGCTGTACACACAGATGCGGATTAAATTTCATAAGATTTTGAAAAACCTAATACATATCTCACTTATATTCTATATTACACATATATAAAAGCAAAATAATTGTAATATGTAAAAGCAGATGTTCATATTATTAATAATTCAATTACACATAAAAATTACTTAATCGCACCTAACCTATTTACACTTTTGATAACACGATTTAGTAGCAATAAAATTACTTGTGCTGTTTTTGTTTATATTCATTTCCTTTATTAGCTTACCAGTAGAATATAAAAAAAATAATTTGTTGATAATATTTAATTGTATTTTTGGTGACTAANAATTTTATACTTTTTCTCTTCTAGTTTCACAATTATTGTATTTTGAATTGTATGAATGTGCAGTAAATAAAATTTATTAACTTTCCTTGCTTTTCTCTATTTTTTTTCTTTTTATCCTTTTTGTCTTTATTGTGCTATATATAATATATATATGTATATATAAATTATCATAATTTATCATTATTTCTTTTCAAACTAATATTTATTAAAGCGAGAAATAAAAAACAGCTACAAAAATCATCATTTTTCTGCAAAAATAGAAATCACGATAACCAATTTGAATGTCTGGTGAAATTTGAAATTGCTTCTGATACTCGCCAATATTTTTTTTTCTATTTCCTAAAAGCAATAAATTATCTCGACTTTTGGCCCTGCCTTCCCAATTAGTGGCTCCTTTGAATTCGATAAAGCTCTAATTTCCCAGCTAAAACATTAACATGCGAATAGTATAGAGCTAACTTTTTCCTTTCTTTTTCTGATTTTGATTCCAAAAATGCATAGTAAAAGCTGTACTTAAGGCACACCCAAAATTAACTAAGAAATATTTGTCAAAATAATTGTTATTTACTATTTAACTCTTGCATGAAGTGCTTGGAAATCCCCTTTTCCGGAAAAAATTATTCGGTGTTAAATAATCTGACAGATGCGAACTGATTTAAACTCAAGTTCAATTTCTGATTTTTGGCTCATATGATCCTGTCACGATGCCTGAGCATTTATATGAAAGAAAAGATTTTGCCTGAAAAAAGATTTGAGGCAAAACCGACACATAAAGCCTGGGATAAAAGTAATGACTCTGAAAGTACCAGCAAAAGATTGAATAAAATCCCACCTTCAATTGACGTCACTATCTGTCTCTGTCACCTTACAGTATCTTTAACATCAAGTTACTTGTTTTGTGCTCATTGGAACGAAGTAAAAAGAACGTGACATATGGGCTTTCTAGGCGAAAATGGTTTCGTACGTGAAATGTCAATGAAGTTCACTATTTTATAATTTCTCCCGTTTTCTTTTGTTTCCGAGTTTTCTTTTTTGGTTTTGTGTTGCTCTAAAAATGAAGGATTATGAACTGATAATTTTATGGTTGCTTATAAATTTAAAATCAAGAATTAATACAGATTTTTCAAGCTTATGGAAGTATAAGGGGTTACGGACTTCAATGCTTATATTTTCTTTAACAAATGATATTGAAACAAAGGGAAATTTTAAACTTTTAATATTTATTTTTAATCATTCTAGCCTTTAAATAATTTTTCATTTATTCAGAAAAAAATAAATTACTAGTAATTTTTTTTGCAACTGTTATCGAACAGTAAACTTAATTCTTTGAGCTTATGAATATTAATGTTCTGCTCCGTAGGCATTTAATTTTGAATCAAATCCATAATACAAGGACAGTCTTGGATCGAGCATTTGAAAAGAATTTGCCTTCGTTGAGAATTTTTTGATGGAACAAACTAGCATTTGCATAACATTGTGAGGAAGATCACGGAAATATCCCACGGATAGCCTGATGGCAGCAAGGAGACTCTAACCCATGATCCGGATATCAATGAGGATATTTTTTTGCGTTAGCACTGTGGTAGGTGCGAGCTGAGTGCGGAATTCGTATCGATAAATTACTAGTAATTGTTGGAATACTATGGAATAGTTTCCAGCACGGTTCATAGTCTTCGTTTTTAGCTTAGTATCAGCTTATCCTTCGTAGTAGTAGGGATAATAACAAATTTCAAATTATACAAGGTCGCTAGAAAGTATGAAACGGTCAAATTTGCTTTTCGAGAATTGAACGTTGGAAGTATTTTAACACTAGGGGGAATAGGGTGGGCATTTTAACCTCAAATAACCTTTGAAAGTCGCTAATTCCCAAAATAATAAAATGATAAAACCGGTTTTCTCAACTTGCGTGAATTTCACAACTTTTTGAGGTTTTTAAAAACATTAAAAAAAGTTTAATCAAGTTATATAATAAGTGAATAAAATGATCTAGAAACAAGTTAGCTCTAGACCGACTATAATGATCAAAATGACTACTATATATATATATATTTTTTTAATGGCGGGCACTTGGAGCTATTGTCCATTGGCCACAGAAAGTGCCAGAACTGCTAATTCTCTTTTCGTTACCCAGTGGGCACCTGTGGCGAAGCCACGGCGGTGGAACAGAGTCGCCCACGTCACACTACCACAACCCGTTTATAGGGCGGGTCACATTCACACACAAAGGAGAAAGGACATAGAACACAGATAGAGGGAAAGAAACATCCATGCCTTGCCCGGGATTCGAACCCAGAACCTTTCTGATGCAAGGACAGTTCCCTGCCCCCTACACAGACTGGTCGGCTGACTACTATATAGCTTCAAGTGTTTTAATTTCAAATTAATCTTTAATACAATTTTTCTCCTCCATTTCTTACCATTATTCAGTTGGTTGCTAGATAGACAATGTATGACTTTTTTCCCCCTATAAGACGATCTCCCTCCTGCTAGTTTTTCTCAGCCACCTCCTGAAACAACTTACGCAATTCAGAAAATGGCCATGATCATTTTGATATATAAGTTCACGAATCGGATTAGAAACAGCAGTTCTTTCTCCATAGAATTGGGCAAATTGCGTGGGAGATTCTTGTCTTTGTTTAATACCGGAGGGAGCTTATAGGAACCTGTGAACTGCTCTTGAAGTGTAATTCGTGTTGCAAAATTCATTCAGCACATAGAAAGTAAATTTAGATTATTTGGATTGAAATTCTATCAGGCTTTGCAACTTAAGACAAATATATTTTGACTTGTTTTATATGCCCAGTAAAAGATAAAGATAGGGACAGATGTATTTAGCCTGATGAATAAATCATTTTGAAATTAATGCATACTTTTCTTTTAATATATTAAAATGCATCAACTTATATTTTTTTTACATCTATGAAACTTACGCACCCTTTATGAGCAAAAGAAGTTTGATTCGCTGCTATAATACGACTAACTCGTAGAAAACGCCAACTAATTAGCAATGCTTCAACTTTCGCCTACTTTTTTTTTTAATAAAAGTTCTAGTAAAGAATAAAAAATAGTATTACTATGTACCGATGAAAACCAAAACAATTTCTGCTTCCTGAGAGCTTTACACGTTAAGGTAAACATAATTAATAACCTAATAATCTCTCTAAAAAGTTAAAAAATAAAAAATCATTTAATTTTTATTTCAATTCCACCAGTTGTGGTGTATTTTTCAAATAAGACATTTGTGTGTGACACTAATGGTTTCTAGAAGGTAACTAACACTAGAATTTCAATATTGAGAAAATACAAAAGCATGTCTTATCTTGCTTTCTATTTGAGACATAAGCAATATATTTCCCTCATTTTCAGGATAGTTAACGTATTTCTTTTAATACTAATAAAGAAAGAGTACTTTTGTGCTCCGGATCAATTATAATAGTTAAGTATCCAATTTTACATATACTGCTTGTATTGTTAAAACATATCTACCATCAAATAAAAGAAATATTTTTATTTTATTCAGTTTATGAAAATTTAGTATTCGAGAATGATTTCAGTTAACTAAACTTAACATTTATTCTTCTATACATAGTGTACTTCTTCCTATATTTTATTTTGTTAAAAAAAAATTTTTCAATTTTTTATCTTCTAGCGTTTAGTCAATTGTTTGTATCCAAAATATTTTTTTAAGCTTTAGTTGTAAACGAGAGGAATATCATCTAAATTTAAAGATGTAAGAAGGATAATTTTTTGCACATCAAAAGAATCAAATATTAAAAGAAAAATTCTGTGAATTTCATGACCTTGCATGAAAGTTTGGGGTACACATATAACTTAAATTGAGCATATATTAAAATAGTATTCATGGAATTATTTTTTATCCTTAATGTTTGCGAAAATAATAAGTCAAATCCTTAAAATTTTAAGATTTTTGTGTCAAGAACTGGTAATGTTCCCAAATCAATTTATGCTAATTTTACTGTGTGAAAAAAATCTGATTTCAAATGTTATACGGTTTTTTAGTATTTATATAAGTAAGATTAAAGTATTTAAAATTCTAATATTAAACTGTAGCAATGGTTCACATACTAGTGATACATTTCTATTCTTTTTCATTTACTTACAATTTTTTTAAATAAAATTGCCCAACTTATATAGAAGAGAAATTTTGAAATTTTGTAAAACTGACTACCATATTTTTAGTTTCTGGAGATAAAAACATTTGAGTTGTCTACACTTACAAAAATCAAATACCTGAAGAAAAAAAATCTTTGATAAATAAAAGGTTATGAAATGTATCGAAAGTTTTATAGAACATGGGACTTAAATGGCATTATTATAATTAGTTTTATCTTATTGCGAAATAACAAAGCTAATTCTTAAAATTTTAAGATTTTATTGCTCTTGATTGCTTAATAGTTACGGTTACAAGCCAATTTGTTATGGTTACATTCCTTCAATGTGTAAGGAAATCTGCCATCAGGATATAAACAATACTTTTTGTACCTTACTAAAATTTAGCATTTATTATAAAGTTAAAAATGCAGAAGTTAGTTAAACTCTAAAAACTCTCTCTCTACGTATGATACTTTTCTTAATGTATTCATTACTCTAACATTTAGTCAACTTATTTAAAAGTATATAAAAAAAAAAAAATTTTGTCAAAAATGACAGCCACATCATCTGGTTTTTGGAGATAAGAAGAGTCGTTTTACCGCTCCTTACAAAAATACAAAAATCAAATATTAAAAGGAAAAAAAAATCTATGAATGACATGTTATTACACGAAATGAAAGCTTGTGAAATGGATCGAAAGTTTAATAGAACATACAACTTTTCTGGAAAGAAAGTCATACTGTTCCGATGTCTATCACTTGCAATATTTTGGAGTCAGGTTTTGAACTCTTTTGAGAAAACTTTCTAGGTCAGTTCTTATCTCCCTCTACCGTCTGCTTTCTAGAATTACCCCAGAGAATTCACGATACTCCCAAAAGTATAAAAAAATGGAATAGATGAAAAAAATTTATCTATTTCTTTTACGGCAAAAATATTGTTATTTTTTGTTCATCAGAAAAATTATATCTATTCTTCTATTTAAACTGGTTAAGGAGTCATCACAGTTAATCATGAATTTTCGTGAATAAAAAAAGATGAAATAAAATATATATATATATATCTAATATATAGATATAATTCTCTTACGTGGCTCCCGAATTTTGGCTGTATTTCTTTTCCGCCGGTGGCAACGTTTGCTTTGTTTTGTTTACGTTACTATTTCTCTTACACTACGAATCGACCAATGTTTGCCGTTAAAAATGTCACATGCCAAATCTAGCTGAGGTGGCTCAACATATAGCGCTTTTAAAAACTGAAACTGAAATAACCAGAGCGCATCAGCTGCGGCAATCTCATACTATTAAGCTAGGCAGAAGTGAGCAATCTTTGTCAATAGATCTCTATTTTAGTATTTTGTCCAAAGCGCTTTATTTATTTTAATGACTTAGTATTTACTAAAAAGATGTAATTTTTTAAAAAAAAAAGTTTTATACGGATTTGAATGATTATTTTGAATTCTTAGAATTTTGTGTATTTGCAATGTACCTAAGTTAGTAGAGAGCGAAGCGAGCTTGGCTTGCGAAGCAAACCATATAAGATTGCGTAGCAATTTTCGGGGGTTGGCGAGCGTTAGCGATCAGGGGGAAACTAAAGCGGCAATCCAAGAAACTAAAGCGGTAAGATATTTTCTGATTAAAAGCTTCATTCACTTTAAAAACACACAAATAGGAAATAACAATCGGCATATTTCAATCGCTTCAAAAATAGGTGCCTGTTTTCAAGATTTGCCGGACGGGAATGTAAAAAAACAAACAAAAGTAATTTGAAATTAAAACTTCAATGCAAGCGAAAAATGGAAAAATAAAGGGGCGAAACGAAACTATTAAAATCACAGTAGCCGAGTGGGGCAAATCAGGTTAAAATGCACTTCCAAGTGCGATAATGAGAGGAACAAATGTCTAAAGCAGTTCCAGAAGTGGGGAACTACTGCTGTTAGTTCCTCACTTCTGGAACTGCTAAAAAACATTAGTTCCTCATCATCTTTCCTAACCAGGTGGTTCCACCCTGTTTTGCCCCTCTCTACCATTACCGTTTTTCTTGTTATGTTGTTACGTTTTCTTCCTTTTTCTCTCTCGGCCACTCATCTCTGCTCGAAAAATCATCAATTGCAGCACATTTTTGGAAATACGAGCATAAGTTCAATTTCAACAATGCTAAAACTATTTCCACCCCAGTCGCATCAGCTCATCTTGATACCTTGGAACCTTGTTTTATTCATATAAATATTGATTACCTTGCTAACGACATTTGTTACTCACCACCTCTCCATAGCGTGTGGAAATGCATTTTACCCTGAGCTGCCCCTCTCTACCACAGTACACAAGAGTACACAGTACAGAGTACAGAGATCTGCGAATCGAAAGATGATCATTATGGAAAGATTCGATATAGCAATATATGAAGATTCCATAATTACATTGTTTCAACAATAGTCCTATTGCGTTCCTTTTTTACTATTTTTATTTGTTTGAAAATTAAGAAAATACTATGTTAATAAATAATTAATTTAATGTTAAAACATATTCAATGTAAAGTTTCCATTACAATTTTTTGATGTAGAAAGGTTATTTCCTTGCACTTTATTATGCAACAGGTTACTGGACAAAAAACCAGTTAAGCTAGTTAAACTTTTTTATAGAGTTTACTTAAAGAGAGAAAAGTGAAGTTGGTCGACATCTTAATAACCTTTTGCCCTTGGTCTTATTGACTAAGAAAAATATCCATCAAAAATATCAAAGAAGAAAGTTATACGAGGATTCTTTCTTGGAATGAATGATGGTGATTTTTGCTGAGTATATAAGAGTACTTTTATCATTATTTTTCTTTTAATATCAATATTTCTTCAACACTCAGATATTTTTCCTCTAGAAAGAAGTACATTTCAGTAAATATCAGAAATCCGGGAAAAGAGAAATAGTTTCTTCAAGATTATTTACCGGGTGTATCAGCGTGTTATAAGTTTTTTTTATTCTTCTTTGAAAGAGAAATTAATTACCTTAAAAAACTTTAAAAAAGAAATAATGATTAAGACTATACTACGATTGCTACTATAGATACTTTGTGTCATATATAATGGCAGAATACAGTGCCAAAGGTAGAATTCCAGATGCATTAGAATAGGTTTATCCTATGCTTTTTTACTTTTTAAATCCACGATTTTTTTTATCGTTTCTCATTATAGGGAGAAAATACTTTGTTTCTTTGAATCCAGTCACGCTTAGTATTCAATAACTTAAAAAGATTTGAGGTGAGTAGTGTTGATTGTATATTTTAACAAAGCAAGTATTGGAATTTGCCGTGTTGCGCTTTAAAGTTAATCAAGGATGAACTTTTTTTAATTTATCTTTGCTTTTTTTTCATTTTTTGCAGCAGCATTTGATGCTTACATCATTCGCTGGAGTATAAAAACACTCCGAACAGTTCAATAAGCAATTACAACAAATAAAAAAAATAAAAACATTAAAACATAAGTAATACGAAAACAATTGGAACAAAGAAACATTAAATAGAGTATTAACAATGAAAATATAAACAGAAATTCAGTCAGTTAGCAGTGCCTGCAACTGTTCCCTAGCATTCCAGTATCTTTCACATATGTTGCCAGCAGCTGCGGGCAAGCACTCAGATCCTCAGCATTCACTGGAGAGTCCCACAAGACGCAGTTTGGAAGTCAATGGAGATGAGTGGCAAGGCGGTCGTGTCCGGTTTGCGATTTGACAAAACATACCGTAGATTATAAACTAGGCGATTACACGTGGAATTGGCGATAAATTACGCGTAAATGTGGTGGGAGAACGAAATTACATTAACTAAACAGTGAAATTCGATATTTTTCTCCTCGACTAGCCATGATGAATAAAAATAACTCATTAATTCATTTTAGTAGAGAATTAAAAAAGAAAATAACCTTTTTATTCTTAGGATCACGTTACAAATAAACTGTATTTATATTTTATTAAGCGCAATAATTTATATTTTATAAAACGATCTAGTTTTTTGATATAACAGATTTAATTTTTTTTACAAGAATTGTGTTTGTGAAGAAATAAAAATAATTTATTATTGAACCAATCACAAAAAATAACGTAACATTTTAATACCATGTTTTATTGGAACGCTATTTTAAAGAATTAATTCTATTTAACTTTTATTGTAAGAAAACATAACCTGTTTTAATTTAGTGATTTTCTCTGTTAAATCAATCTTGATAAAAGAATAATGTAAACTTTTTTATGAACATTTTTTTTAGAAATTAACAAAGACATATTATTTATTAGAAAAAAAAATTGGAGTATTCAAAAATGTTATCACGCTTTAAAGTAAAAATTTCTTGCAAATGAAAAAATCGATATTTTTAAAATTTTAAAGTAATCGGAAATTCGCTAGTGAAAAAAGAAATATGTGAAATAATTTCAAGAAGGGAAAAATGTACAAATGAAGGGATTTTTCTTCAATGACCTATATCGCGTTTGTTTTATTACTAGAAGCATTTATTGTAAAAAAATATTTATTAAATAACTTTTTTTTCAATGGGATGAGATCTTAAACTTCGTGAAAAATTGACTCAATTCCTTAATATATATAAAAGTCCGTAAATACTTCATTTATTATGGAGGTCATAGATACCTTGATACTCTTTCAGTATAAGAATAATAAATGCAATTAATAGAAAATGCACAATTTTAAAAATATATTTTATTTACATATATTGGGTGCAGGTTATTCTGCAACGATCATACGTAGCATAAATTTATAGATTCCTAAATACTGTTATATGAATTAGGTAATTAAAAACATAATTAAAAAAATAACAGAATTAAAAAATAACATAATTAAAAAAATTTTCAACCTTTAATTGAAAACTTCCTGTTGTCAAGTATTAATAATAATTATAATTTTTAACAACTTTTTTAAACAAAAATTTTTAATTCTCAAACTTAATACTATCCTTCATATGAAAATATCCGAAAATTTGTAAAAGAAAAACTATATTTTAAAATTGAGCCATTGGCGACAACAGAGGTCAGATGTATATACTGAGTTTAAATAAATTATATATTATAGAACTCACATTTAGGACTTAGATCAATTTATTATCAGTTCATAAGAGTGTTTTTTAATAAATAAATGTAGTGATTGTTTGATTTATAATTGTAAGTCCTGAGTGTTTAATGTTAAGTTATGTTTCCTTTGAAATAATTTTTGAACTATGCAAAGCAGGGCGACATTCATTTCAACTTAAAATGATAAAAACTTTAAATGAAATACTTTAAGAAAAATACCTTCTAAATAAGATTTAAATAAAAGGCAATCACTTCGCCTGAGTGATTTTGTAAAGAATTCTAAACTTTTTAATTTTACAAGTTAGGTGAAAAGTAAATATCTTACAATAGTGGTAGGGAATGAAGGAAATTCTAAATTAAATGAACATTAAAACATTGAGTGCAAAAAATTTTCAATTCACTTAAAAGTTCACTGGAAAGTTCCCAAGATATGGTGAAATGCGCAAAAAGTAAGGTTAACACTAAGGGGTCCTAACATTGCATTGCTTTCCTGACCAAACTATTGGGATAATATTTCCAGATTGCGGCAACCCCTATATACTGGGGATCAAAAATCCGAATACGCAGGAAAAAAATTTCTCAAAGTAGGCTCGTTTTAGTGTCTGATTTCCGAACTTAAAATATATTGTCTGCTATAATTAAGCGGCATATTTGAATTCACCCACTCGATCCATTAAGATTGAGTTCTAGAACGTAGTTAAACATCTGATCATTAGATCAAAAGTTAGTTTTAGATTTTTGTTTACTGCTCGCTGTACACTAAAACGTGATTTTTTTCCTTTTGAAATTTCGATTTTAATGCCATTACTTCGATCTCCTTCGGGTTGTGCTTACTTTATAAATTTAATCTCAACTATATTTTTCTCTTAACTTTCAAACTGTAAAGACTTTTTCTCCATTTGTAAATTATGAAAAAAAATTATTAATCTGATTGCGTAAACAGTTAATTCATTATAATTGAACATTCTCAATTAATTCCTTTCAATAATCATTTATATTATTAATAATTATTATTTACACAAAATTATAATGAAGGAAAGTTTGATTAGAAATTTAAAAGTTTTTGCTGCTATAATTAGGGAATTTCTATCGACAAAATTCAAGTAATTTTTTTTTCCGGAGCAAAATGCATTTTTATTTAAAAGGGAACAATACTGACTTAATATTTATACGATAAAAGACTCTCTAATCGCTAACACCGATGACAGGAGAAATTTTCAATTTTTTCTTTTCCACAAAAAGTTTAAAACTTAAATTGTTGTTCTTTCATTATAAAGCAATCGTATAATATTCTCGTATAATCGAAAACTTTATAACGAATTTACTTATCTACCGTTTTGCAGTTATAAAATGAAATAATTAGTAAATTATACTTGCATTTTAAAATGTAATACTCAATTGTTCAAAGAATTTTACGATTATTATTATAAAAATGCGAATAATGAACATTTCAATTAAAATAATTAGTACAAAATAGCTGCTAAAAATTTTATTAAACATTTATAAATATTATACATTTATAAATTTCAGCTTTTCGCATTATTGCTAAATAATCTCTACGTCGAAAAATATTTAAAGAATTTCATAATAACAGAAAATTAAATAAAATTTTAAAAAAATTGTAAATGGTTATCGAGCAGAACCATTAAGTTTAATTAATGAATATAGAATTGGAAACTAAGTCTCTGCTAAACAATAAAAAAAAATTTTTTTAATCTTTTAAGTAAACAAACTTTATTATAATAATCATTTCATTATTAAGGATTAAAGGTTATTGTGAAATTATTAATTCTAATTAGTGGATAAGTAGAAAAAGAATTTCTCTATTCGAAATACATTCAATGAAAGTTATGAAACTATAGAATATGTAATAATGTGTAATCTTTCTATCTTAGTTCTATTACGACCTTTTAAAAAACGCTAATGAACACAATTCAGTCAACAGATACAAACGATTATGTCGGCGCTATAACAAAAAAATACGCTTTATATTTTATTTGATGCAGAAGAATCAAATGAAGACCCGCTTAATTGAAATGTCGCACCCATATTTAACTTGTTGAATGTTATGCGATACCGAAAACAAAACAAAAACATAATCACACAGCTGTTTGGCGATTTGTGAGAACGCACCTTTAACGCTAATAGAAATTTTCGCCAACCCTTTGCAATCTACGGTATGTTTTGTCAATTCGCGTCCGGTTTCCAACCTGAAGGCAGCAACCGCATTAAGTCACGAGCAGGGACTAATATAGCGGACTAATCTGCTTTTATATCTATGGTCACGAGTGATCAGGGATCTTATTCAGAGTCTCCCCCCAGAGCTTGTCACCAATTTGCTCATTTAAATTATTTTCATAACTCTTATTTGTCATGTTATTAATTATTCTATTTATGGAAGAGCATGAACTTGATAGTAACCTTTTGTATGCAGGGTTACTCCTTAACTGAAATTAATCTGATAGAATCTATTTAACATTTTACCTGGGGGTGCCACTTACCTAACAAAAAACAAAGTAATCGTTTACGTTAAGCAATATATTAAATTTTGAAGTTTAGAAACAAGTTCCAGTTATCTTGGCAACAAAACAAATATTTATTTTTAAATAAAAATAATAATTGATGACTGCAGGGGAAGAAAGGTTTACATCCATTTTTCACAAAAAATTAAGTTGGATCACCATTTGTTGCCTTTTGAGAATACTAAATTTTGAAAAATCAATAACGTGGAAGAAACAACTCTTCCCGAGTGGTATTATGCAGTGAAGATCGGTTTTGTAGGAGAAAAGCGGTTGCTATCCACCTTGAAATTCACTTTTTCTCTGAAACAGTTTGCATGAACGTAAATTGATCATATCCCTTGTGGTCTTCAATTATCCTATTTAGGAATTCAACGGGCTGTGGTAGACCAACCAGCAGTTTGAGCATTGGGCTTCGATCCAGAGGAGCCAGTGTTTGATCCGTGAAGGCTGCTAGGACTTACAGAGTACATTCAACGTATGCGCACGTATATTCTGTGGAATCAAAAGTACTGTGATCGGTAGCTGGAGCAATACCATGGGTACAAGGATCTGGTGAAAATTTTCATCTCTTTCAAATCTTATTCTAAATTGTTGAAAAAGTTTTGCGAATGTTTGACGCTGCTTTCTATCAGGGAGGGGGGGGGGCATTCTGATCTAAAGTCACGCTTTAACACTAGCGGTGCTTTCTTGTCAAATGAAAAATGCTCCTTCTTAAATTAATTTTCAAAGCCAATGGCTGACGAACTGTACTTTTACAAGTATCATTAAAAACAACTGCTGGAATTAAACTTAATTGATATTTAAATATTGAGAAGAAAGTAAATTTTGCGATGTCTCCTAGTGGTAAAAAAGATCTAGATGAAAGATGAAACATTACGTTTAAAGAGACCTTCAAAATGTTTTTCTTATTTTAGATGCTAAAAGTCTAATTTTTCTGTGTCATTTATACAAATACAACGCAGCTAATGTACCAATTTTTAAAAGGAAACACTGAAATATTATTTAAAGCATACTTTTAATTACATCTAAATAAAAAAAAGAAGTTCTTTACGCTAGAATTCTTCAACCAAAAAAAGTAGTATTATTTTTTTAAGAATTTGGTCATGTATAAGAAATACTTTAGTTAATTGAAATTATTTCAAAAATACTATGTTTAAATACATAAAAAAATAATGATATTTTCATACGAAATGTTTTTTTTTTTTCAAATGAAAAAGAGAAAACTGCAATTTATATTTTCATTGTTGAACTGATTTTAAGTAATATTTGTTGCACACTTTATTTACTGACTAAAAAATTCCATTAAAATATTTTGAAAAAACAACCAAACAATTGTTTAAAAAGGGACTTTCTTAATGACCTATAATTGGTCAGTATGACATATAATTGGTCAGTATGACATATAATTTGTTATTTAATTAACTTCACGTAAAATATACGCAATCTGAGTAGTAATAACGCAATGTTTAATTAATTTCACCCTGAATTAACACCCTGGAAAAACTTATCTCGACAACTAATTTCGCAAGATTGCAGTATTTTAAGGGTTAAAAAAAACTGAATCAATTTTAAAGTAAATACTTACTATCATAGAAAAGTTTGTGTGTCTTTGCACTAATTAGCATTTTCAAAAGCTAACCACTGTACGCTAACCAGCATAGACGTTGAATTTTAGTTCATGAACAGTAGACAATTCAATCAAATATTTTTCAGGTGTTTATTACTTTGCACACAACACACTAGATTTTGGCTTAAAAAAATTGCAGAAACCAAAAAAGAAAAACAATACTAAATGTTATAACCCGATAACCATTCTAGAAAGTAGGCGTTTATGTAGACCCTTATATAACGTTATTATCGAAAGTTTACATTGCTTAATTGCACTTTTCCGCATATAAAACAAAATATTCTTCGAGTGATTGTTTTTTCCCCCCTACAGTAATCACTTCAGCACCCAAACGCGTACGGTTATAATAATAAAGGTTATGATTAACAAAGCTCAGAAGCCGTTGACAAAATACAACTAACTAGCAACTGAAAATAATGTATTTCTGTAACTTGGTGACAACTAATAATTTAAAAGTCAAAAAGCAAAGAACTTATTTGGTAATGGATGGAATCTTCACTTTTGAGGTGACAAATGACCACTTCTTCCTCTTGACCCTTTAAACCTTTGCAATCTTCTTCTAAGGAATGACATTTTCGATATTTATCATCATCTTTTGTTGGGAGATCTGCACTTTTTTTTTTTACCAATGCTATACTTTGACGGGGCGTCGTAAATATCTCTTACCTATATAAATAGCAGTATTGACTGAGCAATAGGAATAAATTTTCTGTCAGACACATTAATCTAGGGCTAACAATAAATAATATGAGGAAAGAGAATCTATACCCCCGTCCCTCTTGAATAAAATTAAATATCATTGGAAAACTTTTTTCAAAGAACTTCCGATATTTTCCGGAAGTCTCCTCAATACAGAAGAATTTGAGATTCGAGTCAAATATGAATCGAAATGTCAGAATACTGTTATATTGTATAATATATATCACTATGTAGTTGACGCTCTACTTTTTAACCACTAGTCCTTAAGATCTTTACATTTAAACAAAATAAAAAAGAGAGCTAGAGTGAAATTCCAATTTTGCTTAGAGCAATGATGGCGAACCCTTTTAAGAAATGTGTCAAATTTTGATCATTTTTTTAAAAAGTATATTAGCGTATGGGTTACTAAGTCAGTGGCATCACTTGGAAGGAGTTAGTCGACAAAAAAGGGCAAAAATAATTTGGAAACACCGACAATATGTTATCAAACGAAATTTATAGTTGGCTCCTTTTTCGTGTTCTCACATTTAAAATCCTTTAAAAATAGTTTCTACATAGTTTCCAGACTTCCGTAAGGAATGGTTTCCCAGCAGATTATTGAGGTCAAGCATTACTTGCTGCTGTCAGCGTGCGGATGGGTGACCACTTGGATCAGTCTGAGAAGGGACCGAGGGTGTACGGTATTGGTTCTCGTTAAACTGTTCAGCCGTAAAGTGCTCGACTTCACGTGCAGGTTGTCGGGCTTTCGAAGCGGGGGTGCCATCCCGTCTGCAACAGATCAAACCTACGTTGGCATGTATTCGGATCATTCTCGGGGATGTTTCCCAGACCATCGTTAATAGCTAATTGCACGGCTTTAGTGTGACGTAAATAAACTACAACAGCAATAACTTCTATAGAACTTTTCCTAAATTGTAAGTTCCACAATTGACTGATCGCAAGACATGGATCCAGCATCACTGACACCGGTTAGTTAATGGGTGGATGACAGCTTTGATCAAGTAAAAACCGAGGGTGTGCAGTATTGGTCCCCGTTTAATTCTTCTGCAGTAAAGTGCTCAACTTCACTCACAGGTCGGCTCGCAACCGAAGAGGAAGATCCATTGCCTCTGCTGATTGTCAAAATTGTGATGGTATGTCTTTGGATCATTCACAGGTATCCCAAACTGTCACCAATAGTCCATGGTAGAGCTATGGTGTGACGCAAATAAAGCATTACAACTAGTGCCTAAGTCATTAAATTGTTAAATTTAAATTCAGTTCATTACATATGCTAAATATACATAATTCAAACGCTGCGATAAAATTCATGCTTTAATTTCCTTACTTATTTTAAACAGCAAGTGGCCACATATAGACTTGGCGTTGTAGTATTCGAATGGCTGTTCTCAACCGCATTGTTAGTAGGGAAAGAGTAACTTATTATTCGACCGAAATAACTATTCTACTGAGCGAACTGGAAAACAGTGGACTTCTCTGTCTGTTGACAGTACAAATTCTGAGTCCTGGAATCTAGAGAAGTGGGCAGGCATAAATGATCTTCTTGGATATTTAAGAAGAGCACGAAGTGCATAGTTTGCTCGTAGCGCGATTTGATTTTCGAGGTTTCCTATTTTTGCTTCATGACAATTAATAATATATATTTCTTGAACTATATTTGTAGTGTTTAGTTAAGTTGTTAAATTTTCAAGCGTTAAAAAAATGAATCAATGATTCCGAAAACCAGTCATCTCCATTGTTTTTCAAAATTGGGTTTTTTTCATTTTAAAGTTTACCGCTGATGTAGGCACATAGTTTTTTTTGGTTAATGTCGGGCACTTTGGTCTATTTCCCATTGATCTCAGAAATTCCAGAATCGCTACTCTCTTATTGTTAACCAGTGAGCACCTATGGCTAAGCCATGGCGGTGGAGTAGCGTCGCCCACGTCATACAACCAGAACCCCGTTTATAGAGCGGGTTACATTCGCACAATCACACAGAAGAAAGAACATATATCACAGGGAGAAAGAAAACGCCATGCCCTGAGCAGGATTCGAACCCGCAACCATCGGCTCCGGAGTCAGGCACGCTAAGCACTCGGCCACCTGGTCGGCTGTAGGCACATAGTTAGGATGTAAAAAATCTTTTTTCTCCCTTTTTGGTATAGTATGCTGTGTGCAGAGAAATCTCAATTTAATTCGAAAGCATGTCATATCCTGAAAATGACCTATTCTCGGAATAAACTTGGAAATATAGTGATAAATGGCTGCCGTAGTTGCGTATGAAATTGCTCGCTTAGCCTTGCAATTGAATATTCAGTTTAGACTTTTTATTTTGTTGCTTCTGTGTAGTATAAAATATGAGATTCAGAGGGTAGTTCTTTAGATTGTATGGTAAATGCAAGAAAATAAAGAGGGATAAAAATAACTATGAACTGTACAGGAGGTGATTATACATAATATAATAGTTGATTTGAAACGCTGGTGGCTGGAGCATTATAAGAAGAATCATCAGTTTTTAAACAGCTACTATGGAAAAGCAAGAAGGGAGAAAATAGTTTCGGGTGTCACATTATAGCAATTTTTCTTATAAAAGCACTACACCTGGTGAAGTTGCATCTCGTTACATTGGTGGTTTACAAATTGTTATTGACTCTGTACAAATAAGCACCCCAAAAGTGCCACCATAACCAGTTAAGGAACCATATTCTGGAAAAGTTGACGCAAACCACAAGAAAATTACAGAAGTCAAAAAATTTTTGTCGTATAAAAATTTGTAAGTAGGCCAGTACAGATAGTCATAATCAAGAAAGGATTTCTCAATCTACTAAGATATCAATGAATATACAGTCAAAGACATGAATGAATAAAGTCTTTATTTCATTTCTAAATGAGAAATTATAATTATTCTCACTTGTAAAAAGTATATAGTACTCGCTTTAAGGTTTTGTCCAATTACCTCCAAGTTCTAATTATTTTTTAAATTAAAAAAAATTAAGCAACTTTATTAAAAAAATAGTATTTAAATGGTTCGTCAACTGATTTGGCCAATAGTGCGTATACACACCATTGTATTTCTTGAGAAAAAAAACATTTCCCGCACGAAACTTTCTGCGTCCCAATAAATGTAATTTAAGCATATTACTACAAAAAAAAAAGAAAAAAAAAAAAACCTCGCAATTTATAAATTTTCTATGCTTAACCTAGAATTGGTTAATAAAAAAATAAAATTAGAAAGACTTTTTAAATCACCACAAAGGGCCTAAACTAACCAAATTTTTAAAAATTTGTTTTAAGAATTTTGAAACAAAGTGAGTGATACTTCGTTAGTTGTTTGTAATATCTGGGAATCTTGACTATATTCATGAATATTCTATTATGAATGAATATGCCATCATTTCTCACATCCATATGATAAACTACTGAACTTCAAAATCCTAAAAGTATGTATTAAAAGTGACAAAAATCACACGGAGTTTAAACTGAAAAGAGAATATCTAAAAAAGTTATCACTGTTACGCCCCCAGGGTTGCTTATGTATAAATTAATTTTGTTACTCATTAAAAAGATATTACTTTTGATTTCAATTCGAAAAGAGTGGATATTTTTTGCAATTTTTGAAAAGTTTTTAAGCTTTGATGCTTTTAATTTACTAGTGTAAGAATTGACAAAATACATTTTAATAGTAGATGCTCGATAGAAACTTAGACTTTGTTTACTTAGATTTTGTGTGCTTAATTAATGGAGTTTTAAATAAAGTTGTGCAAAAAGTTTTCCAAGGAGAAATATAAACTTCATCTGAAAAAACCGTAAGGGTTAATGCAGATCACAAATTGTGTAAGTGGTATTTAGCTATTTAAAATTAATCTTACTTTCGAGAAGGGAAATATTTTATTTGAAACCCAGACCATGTAAAATTTTGAATAGACTTACCTCATTTGTTAAAAACGAAATTAATATATTCTTAAAAAAACACTTTTGCGCAGTTAAAAGTATTTTTAGGGCTAGTTATTCAATACTTCATTAACTTTGCTTAGACAAATTACCTTATGCACAAAAATTCAAAACATTCAGGAAAAAAATTTTGTTAAGATAAAATTTTCAAATAAATGCGGTTAAACGATCCATTAATAATTATAAATTTTCCAAAAGGAAACTTTGTAAGAACTTAAATAATGTTTCTAAATGCCTAGTGAAATTTCGGAAATACATATTAGCTTAGATATTCTTTAAAATTTCGCAATTTAGGAAAATTCTATTTAAATTTTTTTATTTCGCAAATCTAGTTTATTTCTTGAAAAACTGATGACTAATGAATTAAAAAATAAAATTTTATAAATTGTACAGCATGCAATTAAGACATTGCATCAACAACTTTAAAATTAAATATGATCTGAAACGTACGAACAACTTGCGCAAATAGATTTCTGGCATTAGTAAAATATTTAAATGAAAAGTTTTAGATTATAAAAATACAATATTCCCCAAAGGCAAACTTTCCAACAGAGGAGAGCTTGAAGAATGCAAAATAAGAAAAATTAGAATCTTCTTTGAAAAGTTAAGTAGCAAAAGTAATTGAAAAAATGTTCAACACTCAATTTGGAGTTTAAATTGAATAAGCAGATATGATTTTGTTTGTAGAGCCATTCAAGATGTCGAAAATAAAAATGCACTGAAAGAATTGATACGTTCTTAAAACAATTACTCAAATGATTCAGATTAAAAATTTTACGTTTAAAATAGTGTTTTTACCTCGTATGCTATATTTTGCTTCCAAATACCAAAGCAAGGGGAAGTAAAACGCCATTCAGTTTCTAAAGCTAGATTTTAATATCTCTGGAAAGCTTAGAGTTACGTTATAAAAATCTGGAAAAAAAAATTCAGTAAATTTAGAAAGAACAAGTTTAGAATATAAACACAGTATGAGGTTGCTTCAAAAAATCTTTGCACATTTTCTATTGATTTAAATTTAGTATCAAGAGTCTAGTTAAAGTTTCTAATTTTGAATTATGCTTCGTTCTTCGTTAACTCTGATAATACAGATTTTATAATCCTAGTTTTCTTAAGATTTACAGTAATCCTTTTAAAAATCCGTAACGATACTTAGAATTGCCAGTATAGGTTAAATCGAATAAATTGCGATGAGCAAGACAAGATAAATTTAACACAGCGGGAAAGTAAAAAAAAAAAACAAACCACATAGTTTTAACATTTTATTAACAAAAATTTAAAAACTTAACAAGTTGTTTTAGATTTGTTTCTGACAAAATCTAATCTCTTCTCCGTTAATGGGAATTAGATCTTCAATATCTGAAATAAAAATTTAAGAAATTAATTTACATCAATATTTACCATAAGATTTAAATATTTCAGGAGCCACGTGCCACGGCAGTTAGCTGTCAAAACGGCCTCAAGAACTTGACGTTTCAAACTTTAGATAAATATGCTTAAAGTAAATCCGACTGCGAAATACTCTACGGTTGATTCAAGAAAGATAACCATATTGGAAGGAACGATCACGAAGATTATCCGTATTTAATTATTACCGTATGGGTAGAAATGTGATTTGCGTTGAAAAATTTACAATTCAGTAACATTAATTCTAGTTATATTACTTGAAGGGTTTTCATTAAACTGAACGATTACTCTTATTCCAGTGAAATACTGTTCAATTTTCCGAGTTTTGAAATCTGAGTAACGTATACTTCAAGTAGACGCGGTATTCTGCCTGGCTGAGAAAATGAAAGCTAAACTACGAGTATTACATTAATAAACACAAGATAGAGGTTGATTGAGCTTTGTTCAAGACTTATTTTACAGAAAGTTATTCAACACTATCTTAAAGAGAAAAGCTAATATTACATCGTAAAGGTTCAGAACGGGCAAATAGTTTGAAAAATTCAATTGCGATACTTTGAAAATTGCTAATCAGGCATTACACATAAATTAAAAATATATGCAGATATATAGTTTGCAAAGTTATTGGCAATTTTAGACGACGAAAGAAATTCTAGTATGTAATTGCATGGATTAAAAAACTTGCTCCAGAACTATGGAATAGGTGGTAAGTAAAGTTATGCCTTAGACTTTTATAAATTTAAGAAATTTATCTAAACAATCTTAATATTTTGCTGCAGTCTAAATGTATTATATTTTGAAATAATCTAAAATTATAAAAATTAGTGTCAAAACTTAATTTAACTTTTATTTGGGCTTTCAAATTTACAATATTTTACAATGAAACAGTTAGAAAACACGCGATTAGTACTAAGATTAAGCTTAAAATAACCTAGGCCTTCCACAAATAGTATGGTACTGCCACCTGGTGTATAGATTTAGAAATAAACATTGACTTGGGCATCAGAAAGATTAAAACAACCTTTTTGGAGAGATACTTTTGAACACATTGGAGCGAAAAATAGATGGCAAAAACTTTACCTAGTTATTCTCACGGGATTGAAAAGGTAGGGGTTAAATTCCTTAATAACTTTTCAAAGTTGCTCGTAGAGAACTAAAATTTGTAAAACAGTATTTCC
Organism: Parasteatoda tepidariorum; assembly: GCF_043381705.1. Lineage (NCBI taxonomy): Eukaryota > Metazoa > Arthropoda > Arachnida > Araneae > Theridiidae > Parasteatoda > Parasteatoda tepidariorum. The sequence goes on from NC_092207.1 coordinate 83,204,663, forward strand.
ATTAGCTAAAATGTGCTCACAATATAGGTTTAATCGAAATATAAACATAGTTTGTTTGGCAGTTCAATAAGCTTTACATGAACTGTCTACTTATCTATTCAAAATATTAAAGGAAAATATAAACATAACTTGCAAAAAATTATGTCCTAGAATACTTACTACGTCCGGAAAGAATGTAGTCCGAAGGATTCCGAGTATTTTGAACATACAATGTCCAATATAATCCACGCTCTGCGTCATTTGGCACACCTCCGATTGAGTAGACAAATGGTATATCTTTAGTTTCATCCAAACTGAACCTGCAAAATACATTAGTGTGAAATTATAGGTCAATGCGAAACAAAATATTCATTTGCAAAATCTATTAAGATGGCCAATTCTTAGGTTATACAAAACTTAAATATGAATCATTAGAAGATTAGATTAAATTATTACAATTAACTATTATACACAATTTCCGTTCTAAACATTAATCTTAAAGTTACCAATTTAAAAAATTTTTTTAATGTCTGATAAAATAGTTTAAGTATTAAGTACAAAGGTTATTGCAAATAAGCATTTTATAAAGATGAAATGATAAAGGACCTCAAAATGGTATTTTGAGTTATTAAGCAGCTAATACCATAAAACTTATTAGATTTTAGACAATTTAAACTTCCGTATTACTATAAGACCTAAAATTCGAGAAAGTTACAATGATTAAAAGATTACAAACTTGTAAATTACTAAAATTTGAAATTGTATATTTTGTGTCTTGATTGCTTTTAAGCTTATGTTGACTTCATGTTAGTTCTTCTCATGAAACAAAACAGATGCATTGAGAATATAAATATGGAGTAGAAAACAGAAGCCACAGTACTACAAGCAAATATTTTACAAACTTTAGATAAACTCCGTTGTTAAACAAAGAGGAAAGGTTTTGAACCACTAACCATTTAAGTCCTTAAAATAGTAATTCACGTGGATTTAGCAATCTAATCATATTTCAATGGTAAAAATTTAAGATTCGTATAAAATTACGACGATTTGTTTTAGCCACTGTGGTTATGTGACACCTATCTGCCTTAAACTCTTAAAGATCAAAATTGAACTTCTTTGAAAAGAGCCTATTAAGTATTTATCTGGGCTATAGTATGTGACGTCATATTTAATTGGTTTAAAATTTCATAAAGGGAGAATGTAAGGCTCTACAACAATTAATGTTTTAAGTCTATTAAGTTAGTAAAGTTTAAATTTGTTCAAACCTGAAGTTTGGGTTTTCTTCCTCTGCCAATCTCATGACATCCAGGAAATTTGTTCCCTCTGCAACTTGAAGTGTGATTTTTTGCGACATTTCCATAGGATCACCAAAATGCAAAGTGTAAGTGACGGAAATTTTCCTTTCCTTTGTATTCTTCAGGACGTCTAAGGGAGTCTTTCCTAATAAAAAATTAGGTAGTTTAATGTTAATAACAAAAATGAACGCTTAAAATAGTAATTTGTCAAAATTGAAACATTTAACATTATTTTCTCAAATTAGTTAAAAATGTTTGAAAAATTTATTTCGTATTTAACAGAAGTTAAGAATAAACATTAAATTTCGAAAACTTAATTTAACTTTTGAACTTCAAGTCTATATTCAAAGTCTAAGACATTCGCTTTATATGTATAAATCCTTACTCTCCTGCAGAGAAATTTCAAATTGCAGAGATTCTGACACGTTATTTTAAGTGTTAACAACTAATTTGGAATTGCCGTAACATGTCAGCCCTGTTTTTCGTCATCTGTGTTTAAGAGCTATTTACACTTAATATCTGGAATTTAGCATATAACTACTTTTATCACTCCAGTTTCCAATGATTGAGGATTTAAAGAAAATCTTTAAATTGCAACATTTAGTTAAAAACCGAAATTTAAAATATTAATTTCTCATTTGTTTAAAGTTGCAATTAATTACTTATTAGACTTAATCATTTTATTTTATAACAGTCATTGAGCAATTTACTGAATTTAGTGTTTACGATTAGCAATGCCCACCGCTGCAATCTCGTACGTTTGAACCATATCCTGAAGACAAGGGAACTCCTGGCTCAATTACTGGGAGAAACTAATTCGTAGCAGCAATTGTGTTATATGGAGAAGAAAGCTACGAAAACCTCCAACAGTTAGTCTGAAGGCAAGGGGATTCTAACACATGATCAGTCGACCACTGAGGATATTTTAAGTCAGCACTGTGAGCTGGGTGCGGAGTTCGTGTAGACCAGTTATCGCTGGGAGTAGAACGTGGTTCACTTCATTATGAGTCTAGAGCTTTATCCCCTTAAACCACCCCACCTCATATTTAATCATTAGCATTTTTAGTTTCTAAAACTAGTTTCACTCGTGCGAGTTAAAACTGAGTGCTTCTTTAACCCATATCTTTGTACTTCGTGGCCTTGTAATTAGTCATTTGAACTAGAAAATCGTTTAGGCATATCCTGTGAGTTTAGATTCAACAGCAATGTGACTTCTAATTGATAAGATTTGTATTTTCGTAGTTTTTATTTCCTTAAATGTGATTCTGTGGGTTTCCGAAGGCAGACATACAAAGTGATAAACTTTTAGACTGCTAATTTTCAATATCCACACATGAAAAACTAAAAGTAGCATGATTGAAATTTAAAAACTTACAAAACTTAGGCAGCTAAGTTATGCAAATTTAAAATAAAAGTTTAGTGAGAAAAGAAAGTTTATGGAAAATGCAGAGTATTCAACACAAAAGTGACCAAGTAAAATTTAATATTAGTGACTAAACAAAAGTTTACTCTCAGCTGCGAGAATGATAAGAGACTAATTTTACTCTTATCAGTGTTCGTAGCGGTGAGAGTAAGGTCATGCATTCTAGAAGCTGGAAATTCTGTGAAAAAAAGAGCTATTTAAAGACTGCCACTGCAGTACCTTGGGCATTAGATATTCAGAAACTGGCCTTTAAGATATTTGGACACAGGGTCATTTCTACCAATTATTGCCTTGGCCACTTCTATCTGCACTCCAAAATATACATTCGAAATGAATTTAAGATAATGCTGGTTTGCAATATAGCTACCATTTGAGAAGTCTTGGCCACAGTGATTAGAAAGAGATAATAAGGACTTCCCGGATAGTACTGGAATAGTATAGTATGTTCCCAAGACATCACCAAATGACCCATTTTCAGTCTGCTTCCTTAGAATGGATTCTATTGCTACATCCCTTCCCCATTCAAGAGGATCAACTTCTGCAGCATTCAAGGCCTGGAAAGAAATTTGCACTATAAATATCTTTTTTTTCAGTTTTGTTGGATTAGGTTAGAGGCAAGAAAAATGAACCACAAGAGATCTATACTGCAACCGAACTAAGTCTAGTAGAAAAGATAATTTTTTACGATTAGTTTTTATGGTTTATTTTACTTTCACGACTATGAGAACAATTTAAAAATCTTACTTTAAGCATTGCCGAACCGCTTTAAATTACTTAGCACTTACCTGCATAGCAAGTGAGAGCTCGTAAATATTTCCGGGTAAACCAGAATCATTTATCTTGTTCAATAGCAGATTTGCGAATCTTCTACGGAATTGAGGGTGACTGTAGCGCTCATCTCTAATAATGCAAGACGAAGCTAAAACGGCAAGGGATATAATGTCTGAAAAAGAAATTAGCATAATTAAATACATTCCTGTTTTGTTACGAAACTTTTACTACATGAATAAACAAGTACAGAATATTTCATTTAGACAGTTTCAAAAATTGAAAATATTGAACATCTACAATGTGGCAAAGGAATTTGTTTTATTCTAAAGTTATTGACAAGCGCGATAATACATTCCGCTCACAGGAACAATAGATGATCAATTTCAGTCTTAGAGGAAAGTTTGCTGTGACAGAACCACCATCTCACCTCACATTTAGAATGTGTCCTAAGACTATGAATGTCCTCTTTAGGAACGTTTTAAATGAGGGAAGGTAAAATTATTGCTGCACGGAAGTATTGTTGTTTTCATGCGAAATCTAACTTCTCAGCAGATTAACTGTGTGGATGCGAGCGTTATGCGAAATTATTCTACCTTAAAGCAATCCCGTTTGTTTTGACTTTACGGCGAGCCATTGTCCGATGGAATTTCTCATACTTAACATTTTCCAATGACATTTATGGCAATGAATTGAATGGTCAGTCTACCCGTCTACATTAGTCCCCTTGCCATCAGGCTAAGCATGCGAGGTTTTCGTGGTTCTCACCTTGTAACGCATATGCAAGTTAGTTCAATTAAAAAGTCCTCCACGAAGGCAAATTTATCCCTACATTCCATACACGAGTTCTCTTGTCTTCTGGATTAGGTTAAAAACTAGAAGGCTACGCAGTTTAACAATAGTGGTTGTAAACCTAAAAATTGGGTTGGCTCTTCAACAGTTATAAAATTGAGTTGAATGGGAGCCGGCTCAGGGGATAGAGCTTTCGCCTTCAAATGAGGTGAACTAGGTTCGATACGGATTCCGCATCTGGCTTGCACAGACCACAGTGCTGACGTGAAATATCCTCAGTGGTAGACGGATCTTGAGTTAGAGTCTCCTTGCCTTCAGGCTAAGGATGGGAGTGTCTCGAGGTCTTCTCCATGCAACGCAAATGAGGGATGAATCCATCAAAAAGTCCTATACGAAGGCAAGTTTCTCCCAATACTTGATCTTTGAGTTCCCTTGTCTTCTAGGTTTGGTTCTAAATTACAAGAAAACGGGTTTTACATTAGTCGCAAACTGAAAAATAGGGTCTACTATTCACCAACGGTTATAAAATTCAATTAGAACACTTGTTCACTAGATTAATAATTTGTTGCTGAAGATTCTTTATAAAAAACTCAAAATCTTACTTTTAACGCCAAGTGAAAACTGAGAATACTAAAATACACTCAAATAGTGATAATAAAAATTCTGTAAAGTAGGCTTCAAATTTAAAGACTTGTTATGAAGCAATGGCGAAGTTCAAAAATGTTGAATATGAAACATTTATAATTTATATTCAGATTGATAGCTCATTCCTTTTGCTTTGTCTAGTTCATTTTTCTTCTGCCACTGTTGCTCAATAGTAAGGGACACTGAGTGTGTCATGAACAGACATGGCTGAAAACCCTTATATAGCAAGACGGAAAAGATGAAAAACTGGTACTAAAGACATTTTATTATAGCATTTTTTATGAGAAAAATAATGTGTAACTTCCAAGATTTCTTTAAGATTTTAGTATATACATAAATCTGCTTCTTAAGGATAAAGTAGAAGTTGTTGAATAGTTTAAAAAAGAATAAGTAAACTCCTCCCGAAAATTAGCAATTACTGAAATGGTTTTACTACCAGCCTTTTCTTTTTTCAGTCTCGCTTTCACCCCTGTCAACAGATATACGCTTATGAACCTAGCAACCTAAGCCTATTTTGTTTGCTTTTATTTCGAAAGCCCAGGATGAAAACTTTTCACTATGGCTTTCTCCAGAGTAATGTAAATAAATGTAAAACTTCATATTTATTTAACTGTAAATTTTAAAAACTGTTAAAATGATAGCAATATAGCATCTGTAATAAGAAAAAGACATTTTAAGTGAGACTTACCGACTTTGTTCACGATACTCTGATTCGCTGTCAAAATTTCTTGAAGGGATTTCACATCTCTTGGCTCTGTAGTATTACTGAGGCATAACGTCAAATGGACGAGTGGACTTACAAACCGAGTCATCAAGTTTACTTTATCTGCTCTTTCCCGTAGAATGCTTACTAAGTTATATCCGTAGAAATTTCTAGGGTTCTTGCAAGCAGCCAGCAATGCATTTATATAGAGCGCCAATTCACAGAGAGACAGTGTGTTAGTCTCATTTCTGAATAAAAAAAGATTTAGTTAGCATTTTTGGCTACTAAAACTTACTACATACTCAATTTGTATGAAAAGGAACAATTCTTAAACACAATTAGCAAAATACAATTTTCAATGACAGAAAGTTACTTTCTCATACATGAGTAAATTTAAGGTACTGGATTTCAGTATTTCGTCACATAACAAAATTTTGGAGTTCGCATAAAGATTTATACTGGATATTACGGAATGACCACCCTTCATATATATTTAGAATTTCAAAAAGCATGCATATTAAAAATCTCAAAAATATAAAATAAATCACCAAAATCTGACGAAATTAGCATTTGCTTAAGACAAAACTAAAACTGATCCACAGTTTAGTTTGAAAATAGAGAGCGTGGTTTTCAGCCAAACCATTTTTTTTACAGTTAAATAAATCAAGGCACCAGATCAAAGGTTAATTTTTAGTTGCCACTCTAGTGTTCAGTCTTTAATTAAAACCTAATTTATCAATAAATTCTTTGAAAAGTAAAACTTTTAATCTACGTAGGTTATGGAAACTTTAAATTTTTAACTCAAAAGTTACTACATATTTAATACACGGTAAGAAATTACTTTATCAAAATCGCTATAACTCCTTACTCTGAGGCTACTCTAGTACCTAAATAGCTCACCTCCTTAAAGCTACAAATAGTTCAATATCCAATTGTTTGTCCATAAGTAAGTCTTCTTCTGACTTCGGAAACACATTTACTCTTGACAAGTACATTGAAATGACTGCTCTGGCTGTGTAGTCACCCCACCCATAGTTCTTTTCTTGTTGAGATTTTATCCAGTCACGAGCCGAACTCAGCTGCAGTTTGAAGTTTTCGTACGGAAGATCGGTATAGGAACTGCCTTCTAAGTAGCGGTAATTGTACGAAGGCCTGTTTTGAATTCTTTGGGCTTTAACAGGTTCTGGAAGTACGTTATTATTTCTGTAAGAGTTGACACCTGAAACAGTTAAACAAGGCTAGGTATAAAGAATACATTTTATAAAACTTTTACCGCAACAGTAACACTTATTCTAAAAATTACAAATCTGTAGAAATATAATCTATTTGGAATTAAATTTCCAAAATTTTTGAGGAAAAAAATAGAGCTTAAGTATAGACTTGGAATCCACAATTTATGGTCTCGCTCGCTAATCTTTTTATTTTAATCAAAACTTTCTATATCAGAAAGAGTTAAAATAGAATAACAACTCCCTATAGCATCTTCAGTTCTTGGAAATATCAAATTTACTGCTTTTCATTCAGCAGTTTTGTCAAACTCACTTTGATAAAGGAATATACACTAAGTAAAATAATCTAATGATAAATCTTTACTTTTGTGAACTAAAATTTGATAATCTATGCCTAAATTTATTAAAATGCTAATGGTTGACATTAAATTCGCTAAAAGTATGATTAAATTTAAGTAACTTTTTTGAAACTTCGTGTAAAGTTTTAAATATACTGTGCACTACAACTACGATTTAAACTCATTTGAAAGTTAAGAAAATTGCGTCAAATTAAACTTTTGAGACATTGCTCTTAAAATAAGTTGTTGAAGTAAATTTTTTTAAATATAGGAACTCAAGCATTGAAAATTATTTACATTTAAATGCAAATTTTTTTTTAATTACTTCAAATAAGGGTAAGATTTTCAGTCTTATTATTGACCAAGATAGATTACACTTTAATATAATTTACTGATTTTAAATTTGATTAGAAACTCTAAAGATCTAAAATCAAAATAGTACAAAATAAATCTTACTACAGTTCATCTCATCTGAATTATCTGGACAATCATAAGCTTTATCACATCTACCAACTATAGGAATGCAAGTTCCATCACGACACAAAAACAGTAACGGTTCCAGTCTACATTGATTGGGATCTAGAAAAAGACAACGCTACTTTATGATCTATGTTTTACTTGGACGGTGCAACTTAAAATAATTTTTCTAATCAAATATTGGACGTTGATTTTAACACTGTTTAATTTTCATGGCATAAATTCGCTTAAGTGAAGTTTCAGATCACGATAACACTTTAATCTGAATTTTACAAGTCTTTATATAAAAAGTTTATAAGTTTCATAACAAATAACCTAAATAGTATTAAGTAGTACTCATCAGTTAATGCAAGTCCGGGAAGGCAAGAAAGTTTGGAATCTGCAATTAAAAATTAGACTATAAGGCATTTTTCAAATAGTTTAATTTTAGTTTTGCTCTCTTAATGTGACTGCCTGGTGTGCATTTACCGGTTCTACCCTACTGATGTTAAAGGCAATGGGTCACTGACCGGTTCACCAAGAGTTGAGACATCCATCATATCTGCATTTTTTCAAATCGCTCTACGAGTATAACGTATACTAGGATTTTACTCAAAAAGACTCGTGGAGAGTTTATTTCATCTATTGTGTTAGCATTTTTGGTTTTAATAATAACGATTACTTTACGGATTAATAATGGCTAAATTTGTTTCTGTTGCTGCCAGAGTAAAGCTAGAAAGGAGTGGCTTTCAGGAAAATTACAGGAACTGATTTTAATGAAATTAGGCCAATTCGTTATTCTGCAATTTAACACAATTATTAATAGATCTTTACTTCTTAAAACTACACACGTTTAATTTTTAAACATTTGCTTCAAAAATTTAAATTTTAATCCTGAATTTCTTATTCTGGAAATTCATTATAAAAATTCATATTCTGGGATCATTACAGGAATTATTCCGGGATTACTATTGACATCTATAATAAGTTAATTTTTCAGAAGTTTGCATTTCTTTTCAATTTTTATCCGTGGTTGCGTGTCGTTAACTCTGTCGTCGGGGACCTAAGTTTATAACTTTCTAAAGTCAAGGTTCTTTCTAAAGTAGAGTCCCGCATAAATTTTGAAACTTATTAAAATAGCGTTACAGCAGGACTCATTCTTAACTGCGAACTCAGAAAGTAGTTTGTATTTGTCCAAAGGACAAAATTTGTATTTGTCCAAATTTGAGAAGATTTATCCTGAAATATGTCATTCAAAATAAATTTTTACAAGTTTAAAAGTAATCTCAGTACTCAAAACATTTAAGACTAACGTTATAGCAGAGTACAAATTTGCCTCTTGGATTTTAAAAATTATTGATCTCGTGCAGTTTTCGAACTTAGAATATATATAAAGGTATTTTTCTAAAAAACGAACTTAGAAACTCAGGATTTCTTTTTATATCTATCTTTGATGTGACGTTTGATCATGAATTTATAAATCGTAAAAAATTCAGCATCTTAGCCTACTGGATGGCCTAAAAACATCGAGTCAATAAAGGAGCATTCAAACGTTTATTACAGATAAAACCACCACTAAGAAATAAAACCTCTAAATTTAATTTTTAAATACTAATTATATTAGTATTTAAAAATACTAATTTAAACACAGATTTACACAGTCTAGTAGGCAGTATTTAATTTGCAAACTACCTTTTATGGCTTAAAAAAATTTAAAGTCTTTAACCTTAGTATTTTCAAAAGATATTGAACATTTATTAACTATGCTTATTAACAATATACATAATTTGAAACTTTAAATGCGTACCTTCATTTGGAAAAGTTCCTCTTGAGCAAAATCTTTCATCCGATTTGTCTTCTCTGCAATCTGTAGTTTTGTCACACCATTGATTTCTTTTGATGCACTGTCCGTTAAAACATTGAAACTCGTTCGATTTGCATGATAGAGTGCTCACGAATTCTCCTATAAAAACATTTTAATAATCAGTAATGATATAAATACAACAAATTTCAACTTGATCGGATAAGTTGAGAAAATTAAGAACACAAGTGAAAAACCGAAATCTATTCACTTAAACATCTAATCAAAATAACCAAGTCAAACTTCTGAACTAGACCTGATTGAAGAACTAAGACCTTAAAAAAAAAGATCCCAACTAGAACCAAGAATAAAGAATTTAACAAAAACTGGCTAAGATTGAGTTTCGATTGATTTATGATTATGAAATTAGTCTCAGGCACAGCTTGAAAATTAACTAATAAAATAAATAGAGCTTGAAAATAAACCTTGAAGATTTATTAACACAAATTTTAAATACAATAAACTAATTTCGACACTATAAGGGGGAAGTCCGTTTAAAAACTTTCTAATTTTGGCCAATTCTATAGTAACTATTTGCTGACAGAAGTTGGAATTTAGAATAACTTATTTAGAATAATTTATTTAGAATAACTGCATTAAACACTTATAAAATTAGAACTTTAATTATTAATACTTTTCAATTGAGTTTATCTTTTTTAACTTTTATTTTCTTTATTTATTTCTAATGTCCTTTTCAAAAGTTTCATTTCTCTTACAGTTCCAGAACTTCTGTTTCTAATTTAAAGCATTTATCACAATTGGTTGTACTTTAAAAAATTTTCATTCATAGTATTTAAATATGGGAATCGGAGTTTCGGCACGGCGAAAATTGGAGGTTTGGCACGGCGAGAGATTCTTTAAAGGTGTGAACTAGCTCTTCTATTCTCTCTTTAGCCCTGGATGGAAACACCAGGACATAAAGCTACGAAGATTAAGATATTAATTTAAATATGAAAGAAATCTAAAGTATTTTCTATTAAAAGAGACTTTCAATTAATAAAAAATGTACTGCAAATAGAAGCATATACATTGATAAATGCAAATATATGTGTTGCTTATTGCAAACTAAAAGGAATTCTAATAATATTTATTTCACTTTGCTATAGTTGCGATAAAATAGTAACAAACTTTAATTACTTAAAATAATTTAGTTAATCTGTATTTAAAAAAAAAGTCTTTTCAAATCGAAAGTAGTTTAAAACAGAATGTTATATGCGACAACAAAATATTCAGTATTAATTTTCGCTGAACTTTAATATAGCATTTGAAGATAATTTTATATAAAATTTTAGTAGACTTGACTTATCAAGTTAATATCTATTCATTATGTAAGATGCTTTTTCGATAGTTCAAAAAATATATATTTTATTTTTACCCAAAATCAAAGTTTTACATCAAGAAACATTCATAATTGTAATAACTTAAAGTTTCAAACTATGAAATTAAATTTATCTATTTATAATATTAAATCATAATTAATGCAATTAAATTCTTATAAGATATTACCAGTCATGTGTTTAGAACTAAGTATAACTAATTTATTACACCAGAGAGATATTTCACCCTAAATATCCTTCTAAATATTCTAATTTTAAGTATGATATTGAAAGGACACTATATACTAAAAGAACATACAAGAAATATATTTTTGAGCGCAATGCTATAAAAGTATATAAAAATATCACAATATCATCTGAAATTCCGTAAAGGTAATAATTTCGACGAGATGATTTTTTTGGATTAACCGTACTAAATAAGAAGTTAAAATCCCAAATTAACTCTATGAAAAAGTTAAAAACATGTTTTACCTTTGGCAGTTGTAAAACCAAGCGTAAACAACATCAAAATATATCTAATCATTTTCGATAATTAAAAGTGATTAAGAGAATTCTGTTACTTAAAGGAATGCACAGCACTCTGTGACTGCACTTTATAAAAGTCTAAATGATGACGTCAAAACATGACTGTTGATGATGATGTGGAGGGGGGGATCCCTGCTACTCGCTTTATCTCCCTTGCTGTAAGGTGTATCTTTGTGAGTTGAGTTGTTGGTGGTGATGATGATGGCGATGAGATGGTGAGAGTATACGCTGCTCTTGAAGAAGCGAAACAAATTTACTATGGAGATCAAAATTAAATATTTTTCCAAAACACTTTTGGAGAGGTTGATTTGATAAAATTAAAATTTAACATTTAGTGGTACCAACAATTTTAGAGATACACGTTCATCAAAACAAAATTCTTAATGAATAAAAACTCTTTTTCCCAGGCGCTAAGAGAGGCTTAAAATAAAAACTTAAAAATGTGTGACTGTATTTAATTAGGGATTTGAAAACTGGAGAGTAGAAACGCTTAGTTGAAATTAAGAAATCCACTAAGTTTTTAAGAAGATTATCATATTGGTCATAACTAAGAAGACGGTGAAGGGAGAGTGGGAAAACTCCGATTGAGGCGGCAGTGTTTGTCTCCGATGTTCAAACTTTTTGCATTCAAAGAGGAGGTGGATAGCAGATTCAGGATGTTGACAGTGGTCGCACAAAGGGGAGTCTACGAGCCCTATTTTTGCATATATTGCGTTAAGTTGGATTGTGTTGCTTCGGAGACGCGAAATTAAGACATCGTATTTTCGGTTTGGGAGTTGATTGAGGTAAGTTTTATTAACAGGGTGATCAAAGGGGAAACGCTTGTGGTATTTTGAGTTAGTCCGGAGGTAATTGAGTTCCCGGTTTTGGTATGGACTTTTAGGTATGGAAACTAAACACTTTTAGGTATGGAAAATGACAGAGGAAAGAAATGTTTGCAGTGTAGTGGATGCCGAGAGTTTTGATGGAATTAACTTGAGGAATTCGTTCGTTAAAAATTGTTAATTGAGTTGTAGGTGAGAGACGTTTGTTAGAGAAATTAATAGTTGCACTTTTTGAAGGTGAGATAGCCATTTTCCACTCTGTGCACCAAGTTTGAATGGTGATGAGGGCATCTTGAAGTTTAGCAATAACCCTGTCAAAAGTTTTTGCAGCGTAATAAATGTAGATGTCATCAGCGAACACAAGAATTAGAACTCCAGTGGGAAGGTGTTTGTGAATGTCTTTAAGGTAAGACACAAAAAGAAGGGGGGAGAGCACACTGCCCTGCTGGAGGCCCTGGGGTTGCTGGAAATCTTTAGACCGGTTGTTGCACCAAGAGATGTAGAAGGTTTTATTGGAGAGAAAGTTTTATAAGAAAAACGCTGTTTTTCCAGATATGCCGGTCGAGATCAAAACATGACTAATGCCAATTATTTATTTAATGCTACATGTTGATGTTGATGATGTAGTAGAGGATCTATGCTATCCGTTCTTATCCTCCTTGCTGCAAGTGGAAATTTGGATGAGTTGAGTTGTTGATGATGATGGAAAAGTGAAAGTGTAAGCTGTTCATGAAGAAACCAAAACAAATTCAATGAGAAATTTGTAGTTTTCCTGGCGATCAAAATTATAAATATTTTTCCAAAACACTTTGTATAAATTTAAAATCCAACATTTGGTGGTTCCAACACTTTTGGAGAGACACACGTTCGTCAAAAGAAAATTCTTAACAAAAAAAAAGTTACGCAGTGGACTGATCGTTAAGACACGATTCCCAGCAGATCACCGAAGTCAAGCATCACTGACTGCAGTCAGTGTACGGGTGGGTGATCACTTGGATCAGTCTGCGTGGGGACCGAGGGTGTGCGATATTGGTCTTCGTTAAACTGTTCTACAGTTAAGTGCTCGACTTTGCGTGCAGGTCATTGGACTACCGAAGCGGGGGTGCCATCCCCTCTGCAGAGGATCAAAATTGTGATGGCATGTCTTCGGATAATCCTCAGGGATATTTACCTGACAGTCGCCAATAGCCCATTGTACAGCTCTAGTGTCACGTAAATGAACTACAATAACAACAACTTAATAAGAAGAGAAAACTCTTTTTCCCAGGCAATCAGAGAGGCTTAAGCCAAAAACTTAAAAATTTGTAACTGTATTCAATTAGGGAATTGAAAACTAAAGATTTGAAAGGTTTGCTGCAATTAAAAAAAACACTAAGTTTTTTAGAAGATTATCATGTTGGTCATAACTAAGAAGACGATGAGTCGAAAGTGGGAAAACTCCGATTGAGGCATGCAGTGCTAGTCTCCGATGTTCACACTTTTTGCATTCAAAGAGGAGGTGGATAGCAGATTCTGGATATTGACAGTGATCTCCCAAAGAAGAGTCCACGAGCCCTATTTTTGCATACATTGCGTTGAGTTGGATTACTGTGTTGCTTCGGAGACGCGAGATTCAGATATCGTACTCTCGGTTTGGGAGTGGATAGAGGGAAGTTCTATTAACAGGGTGATCAAAGGAGAAACGATTGTGGTATTTTGAGTTAGTCCAGAGGTTATTAAGTTCGCGGTTTTAGTCTAAAATTGCTGAATATGACAAGTCTTCAGGTGAGATAAAAGGGATGGCTCGATGGCTTGGTGGTATGTTTGGTCAGTTTATCCGTGGTCATTGGGGGGGAATGCCTACGTGTGCTGGTGACCAGGCGATCGTAATTGATTTCACTTTTGCACTTGCTGAAACGATCTTTTTTTCGTAAGAGGAGAATGCTGTGATGGGATTTATGGGTAGCCGAGATGAGGGCAGTAATTGCGGACTTACTGTCCAATAAAATAACGTAATCAAGATATTCGGTGGTGAATTTTGTGATTCCTAACCAAATCGCTGAAACTTCTCCGGTGAAAACTGAGTTCATAGGATGGATTTGAGAGATATAAGACATCTCGTTCTTTGAGTTAATAACCGCAATACCTGTGTTCGTATTGCATTTCAAGGCGTCGGTCACCAGGATGGTAAAATCTTTCCAAAGTGTGTGGAGGGTTTCCTGATAGAGAGGGAGGATTTCGTTGGAATCTTTCGTAGTTTGATGTGGAAAATCGTGTACATAAAGATAAAGGTTCGGGAGATCTGTGAGGAAAACTGGAATGTGGAAGGGGATGTTATTTATTGCAACATAAACGTCGCCCAGTGAACGTAAAGACATGATTCCCAGTAGAACACCAAAGTCAAGCATCATTGGCAGCCGTCAGAATGCAGGTAGTAGCATGTTCATTTTCGCGTCACCCTTATCTGTGATACCTTTCTCTAATTTGTACTATCAATTTTTCAACTTGACTAGGGTTTATAAGTCGTGCTTTGTTATGAAAACATAAGTTTGTATATATATATATATATANTATATATATATATATATATAAACTCTAGCAGATGTTACAGATGAAGAGAGAAGCATCACATAGATACATCTAGAGTTAGGGCGGAATATGAACTCGCAACCTCCTCGCTACTGGGCGTTTGTCAGATCGGCTACACCGCTTTTCCAAGAAGGCCCCTGAACAATTGGATCAAATAATTCCTTAGGGCGATGTAAAAGAATAGCATGCATTTTGTTTTATCTGTTACAGTTCTGCTATAGCAAAGTATGAAAGCAGGCGTTATACCGGATGCTATTTAGGCAAATTATGAAAAGTCGGTGGTTGCTGACTTTCGCCGGTGAATATAGACATACACAGTCGTTTTGGTGAATGTCGGAAATATTTATTACATCCGATTTGATATTAATTTATTCGTGGATAAAATTACATTTATTCGATAATTTAATAATTACTGACTATAGATAAGAAGAAACATCAGTGTTTGGAGTATCGGGCAAATACATACCGGGCAATGATACTTTACCTTAAAAAAATATCAGTGATGGGTATACCGGGCAAATATATGCCGGGCAGTGGCACTAAACCTTAAAAAACATCAGTGTAGGTTATACCAGGCTAATGTATACCGAGCAGTGGCACTGACCCTTAAATAAATATCAGTGTAGGGTATACCGGGCAGTGGCACTGAACCTTAAAAAAACATCCGTGTAGGGTATATCGGGAAAATATATACCGATCATAAAAAAATATCAGTGTAGGGTATACCGGGCAGTGGCACCGAACCTTAAGAAAACATCAGTGTAGGATGTACCGGGCAATGACTCTTAACTAGACCCAGTATATATTTCGGCTATTTACCAAAGGTCTAGTCATACTAGGTCTAGTTAAGTGGCACTGCCCGGTATATCCTTCACAGTTGTTTTAAGATCGAGTGCCACTGCCAGGTATAAATTTGCCCGATATTCCAAACACTGATATTTCTTCTAATCTATCGTCAGTCAGTATTAAAATATTGAATAAATGTAATTATATCCACTAATAAATTAATATCAAATCGGAAATTATAAATATTTCGGACATTCATCAAAACGACTATGTGATTGTCAACCTTCAGTGGTGAAAGTCACCAACCACTGATTTCGGTCATTCACAGTAGCATGCATATAATTTACATAATAACCTCATCAGGACGCTTATTTCATAGTTTGCCTAAATAGCATCCGGCATTATACAGAATGCCTATTGAAAGAATGTAATACTTCTCATATTTCATACTTTGCCCAAGAATGTCAGGCATTATATATAATGCCGGCGTTTCATACTTTGCCGGTAACATAGCTATAAATTTATATGTAAGAATATATACTCTATTAAGTTAATAATCAGAGTCAAGAGAGTAAATTAACAAATGGTTATAAAATTTGTTATTGACTCTTGCCCAGTTATAAGACAGACAAATAGTGTAGCCTGTAAATAACATAATACAACTGATTCATAATATTTATTATATCATAAACATAGTTTGGCCACGCGGTCTCACTGATTATCAGACAGACGCTCTGTAGCGAATTCCTTCCCTCATTAACTCAGTGTGTATGTCTATTGGTTCATTTTAATTACATACATTTGTAGGCTTGTGTGCTCAATTTAGGCTTATTGAGTTTATACTTTTGCTAAGAAATTCTTAAACTACTCTAGTTTAACTTGAAACGGTAATTGAAAAATTTCTCTTTGAAAATGCACAATTATTCCATTTGAGATCGGTTGTAACTTTTATCCTACATAAAAATTTAAGATCTATAAATAAAACAAATTTCATAAAAAAATAGTGTTTAACTAAATGGAGCGTATACGCACCATTGTTTTTTAGTTACCCGCAAGAAACTTTTTGCGAGCTAATGAACGTAGTTTAAGCATATTTAAATGAAAATGCATTTTATAAAATTTCTATGCTTGGCCTAAAATGGGTTAGTACAAAAATAAATTTAGAAAGACTTTGGTTTAGTCCTGATCCGCGAGTCGTAGAATCACCACAAATGACCTACACTAGCCGAACTTTTGAAAATAGGTTAATCCTGAGAATTTTGAAACAAAATGAGTGATACTTCGTCAGTTAATTGTGATATCTGAGAATCTTTACTATATTCACGAATATTCTAATATGAATGAATGTGCGAACATTTTTTGCATGTGCAGGATAAACCACTAAACCTCTTCAAAATCCTAATGCCAGCATTTTTGCATCTACATGATTAACTACTGAACCTCTTCACAATCCTGAAAGTGTGTATGAAACTTGATGGAGAGACTGTATGACTTGCTGATGCGCCGCGATTTTCTGGACTTGGTCTAGTGCTCTAGACCAAGGGGATAAGCAACAACAGCATGCATGAAACTTGACAAAATCACACAGAGTTAATTAAAAAAAATCTAAAAAAGTTATCAATTTGCCCTTTCAGGGTTGCTTTTGTATACTTCTCATTACTCACTACTTTTGTTACTCTTTAAAATAACATTACTTTTAACTTTTAATTTCAAATCGATAAGAGTGAATATTTTTAAAACTTTAACGCTTTTAATTTACTTTTGGAAGATTGGATCAAATGCATTTTAATAGACGCTGATAGCACATATTGGGCACAACTTTGACAATGTTTACAACTCCGTTAATTAAGTATGTAAAGTTGAGCAAAAAGTTTTCTGTGGGAGAGTATAAACTTCATCTAAAAAAAGCCGTAAGCATTAATGCAGGAGACAAATTGTGTAGGTGGTATTTCACTATTTAAAATTCAAACTCATACTTCTGAAAAGAAAAATATTTTATTTAAAACCCATACCGCGTAGGATGTAGAAGATACTTGTTTCAATTTATTGAAAACTAAATTCATTCTTAAAGAAACACTTCTTTGCAGTTAAAGAAAAATAGTTTTTGAGCGCTAGTTTTTCAATACTTTATCAGCGTTGCTTAGACAAATTACCTTACGCACCAAGACTCAAAACATTAGGATAAAAATTTCAAACATGTGTTTTGAAAGATCTTATATTTATAATTGCAAATTTTTCAAAAGGAAATTTTTGTAAGAACTTTATTAATTTTCCAAAATGTTCAGAGACACATGTTAGCTTATTCTTTAAAATTTCATAATTTTTAAGGAAATGCTATTTTACATAGATAGTTCATTTCTTGTAAAATTGATATCTAATTAGAGAATAAAATTTTATAAATTGTACAACAAGCAAATTTAGACATTGCATTAACAGCTTTAAAACTAAATATGATCTGAAACTTACGCTGATATCATTTTAAATATTTTACTAATGTTTAAAATCTAAGTGTCTTAGATTATAAATATGCAATATCCCCCAAAGGCAAACTTTCCAACCGAGGAAGGCATAAGCAATGAAAGGTTTAAAAAATTGAATAAACTTTAATCTTGAAAAGTTTAGTTGCAAAAGTGAATTTAAAAAATCTTCAACACTCAATTTGAAGTTTAAATTAAACTAGGAGGCTTCGCCCCCTGCTCGATGGTGCTCGCCAACCCCGAAACTGTTTTCGCAGTTCATTTCTGATTGTTTCGCAATCCGATGCTCGCTTTGCTCGCTCGTTGGATACGTTCTTAACGTCTAGCTTTCGTATACATTTTTGAACACTGAAGTTACGAAAACTTTTCACTGTAGAAAATTCTAAACCTGTGCATTTAAATATTAATTTCAAGTTGAAAAAAGTTCGCATATTTTTCTTAATCACACTATTCTAAATTTCAGTTGTTGAGAAAAGTAACTGTTGTAAGTTTTGTTTTAAAGTCTTTCCCACCAGAGGGCTAAAACCATGTGTTGTAAAACATGAAATAGTACTGAACGCTGGATGTATAGCATCGGCTTCGATGAAGATAATTGTGAGAATTTTTTTGATAATTCGGTGAGAATTCACCCGATTAGACATATGATGCTCACTACGTGCTCTTGCGCGCNGTAAAATTGATATCTAATTAGAGAATAAAATTTTATAAATTGTACAACAAGCAAATTTAGACATTGCATTAACAGCTTTAAAACTAAATATGATCTGAAACTTACGCTGATATCATTTTAAATATTTTACTAATGTTTAAAATCTAAGTGTCTTAGATTATAAATATACAATATCCCCCAAAGGCAAACTTTCCAACAGAGGGAGGCATAAGCAATGAAAGGCTTAAAAAATTGAATAAACTTTAATCTTGAAAAGTTTAGTTGCAAAAGTGAATTGAAAAAATCTTCAACTCAATTTGAAGTTTAAATTAAACTAGGAGGCTTCCTCCCCTGCTCGCTAGCGCTCGCCAACCCCGAAACTGCTTTCGCAGTTCATTTCGGATTGCTTCGCAATCCGATGCTCGCTTTGCTCGCTCATTGGATACGTTCTTAACGTCTAGCTTTTGTATACATTCTTGAAAACTGAAGTTACGAAAACCTTTCACTGTAGAAAATTCTAAACTTGTGCATTTCAATATTAATTTCAAATTGAAAAAAGTTCGCATATTTTTCTTAATCACACTATTCTAAATTTCAGATGTTGAGAAAAGTAACTGTTGTAAGTTTTGTTTTAAAGTCTTTCCCACCAGAGGACTAAAACCATGTGTTGTAAGACATGAAATAGTACTGAACGCCGGATGTAAAGCATCGGCTTCGATGAAGATAATTTTGTGAGAATTTTTTTTGAGAATTCGGTGAGAATTCACCCGATTAGACATATGATGCTCACTACGTGCTCTTGCACGCCGATTCCTATCAATTAAAAATGAAAACTGTTGCCAATTCGAGAAAAGAAATATCATCGGTTTTATTGATACATACGTATTAGCGTTTTATATAATATAGATAGATGATAAGCAGATATGATTTTGTTTATAGAGCTATTCAAGATGTCTGAAATTAAACGTTTTGAAAAAATTTTAATACGTTCTTAAAACAAATACTATAAAGATTCCCATTACAAACTTTACATTTGAAATTTTGTTTTTACCTCATATCCTATATTTTGTTTCAAAATATAGGATATTCAAATATAGGAAATATAGGAAATGGGAAGTCAATGAAACACCATTCAGTTTCTAAAGTTACAGTTTAACATCTCTGGAAAGCTCAGAGTTACGTCATAAAATTTTGAAAAAAGCTTAGAAAGAACAAGTTTAGAAGATAAACAGTATGAAGCTCTTTATAAAAAATCTTTGCACGTTTTCTATTGGTTTAAATTTAGTATCAAAAAACTAGTTAAAATTTTAACTTTTTAACTGCTTTGTTAAATCACTGATGAAGCAGATTTACAAATCCAAGTTTCTTTATGACTTATGTTTATCATTTTAAACTTGCGCAATGATACTTAAACTTGCCAATATAGGTTAAATTAAACAAATTGCGATTAGCAGGACAAGATAAATTAAACAAAGCTGGAAAGTAAAAACAAATCACATAGTTTTAACATTTTATTAACAAAAATTTAAAAACTTAATAAGTTGTTTTACATTTGTTTCTGTGAAAATCTGATCTCTCCTCGGTCGCTGGGAACTAGCTTTTTAATATCTGAAATAAAAATTCAAGAAAATTAATTTAAAGCAATATTTACCTTAAGATGTAAATACTTAAATATTTCGGGAGGCATGTGACACGGCAGTTAGCTGTCAAAACGGCCTCAAGAACTTGACGTTTCAAACTTTAGATAAATATGCTTAAAAGTAAATCTGACTGCGAAATACTCTACGGTTGATTCAAGAAAGATAACCATATTGGAAGGAACGATCACTAAGATTATCCGTATTTAATTATTACCGTATGGGTAGAAATGTGATTTGAGTTGAAAAATATAAAATTCAGTTACATTATTGCCAGTTGTATTACTTGAAGGGTTTTCATTAAACTTAACGATTACTCTTATTCCAGTGAAATACTGTTAAATTTTCCGAGTTTTGAAATCTGAGTAAGGTATACTTCAAGTAAACGCGGTATTCCGCCTGGCTGAGAAAATTAGAGCTTAACTATTACAGTATAAACACAAGATAGAGGCTGATTGAGCTTTGTCCAAGACTTATTTTACAGAAAGTCATTTAACACTATCTTAAGGGGAAAATCTAATCTTACATGGTAAAGGTTCAGAACTGGCAAATAGTTTGAAAAATTCAATTGCGATATTTTGAACGTTGCAAGTCAGGTATTATAACTAAATTAAAAATATATGCAGGTAGACAATTATTTGCAATGTCATTGCAATTTTAGAAGCAGAAACAAATCTAATATCCAATAGCATAAATTAAAATACTTGCCCCAGAACTACGGAATGGGTGGTATGTAAAGTCATGCTTTTGATTGTCAAGATAAATCTCAAATTTATAAAAATCTGCTAATATTTTGACGCAGTCTAAATGTTTTAAATTTTAATAATCGAAAATTATAAAAATTGTCAAAACTTAATTTGTCGTTATTCGGACTTAAATTTACTACAATTTACAATAAATCCGTGTATAATGTAAACATAAGTTGCAAAAAAATGCTCTAGAATGCTTACCATCTCCGTAAGAAAGGAAGTCAAAAGGAGGCCGAGTACTTCGAACATGCAATGTCCAATATAATCCACGCTCGGCGTCATTCGGCACACCTCCGATTGAGTAGACAAATGGAATATCTTTAGTTTCATCCAAACTGAACCTGCAAAATACATTAGTGTGAAATTATAGGTCAATGAGAAAAAAATTTGTTTGCAATGCACTATTCGTTTGAAAAATCTATTGAAAATGCTTTTTGGTTATACGGAACTTAAATATGAAGCATTACAAAATAAATCCCAATTAACTTTTATACACATTTTCCGTTCTAAACATTAATCTCAAATAAAGTTATGAATTCAAAAATATTTTTTAATTTCTGATAAAACAGTTTAAATATTAAATTATGTATTAAGTACAAGTTCATTGTAAATAAACATTTTATAAAGATAAAGTTATAAAGACCTCAAAACGGTATTTTGAGTTATTAAACTGTTTACATCATAAAACCTAGATTTTAGGCAATTTAAATTTTTGTATCACTATAAGACGTTGAATTCGGAGAAGTTGCAATTATTAATAGATTACAAATTTGTAAATTATACATTTTGTGCTTATATTGCCTTTAAGCTTAAATTTGTCTTCATGTTAATTTATCTCAGACTTATAGAGTATATCTTCTAGAGTCTCGGTGCTGCCATCTAGTGTGGCAGAAACTAGACGTCCAAATTAACATGACCAACGGTATCTCACCCATTGTGGTGGTCCTGAAATAGTGGATACCATCTCTGGAGAACGCACTAGGTCTGCTTATCGACAAGACCGATTGTGCAGCTCTTTGGAAATAAAAAAAAAATTCTCATGAAACAAAAGATGCATAGAAAATATAAATATAGAGTAGGAAACAAAAGCCACAATACTTCAAGGAAATATTTTACAAACTTCAGATAAATTCCGTGGTTAAACAAAGAGGAAAGGTTTTCAGTATAAACCAAGAGGCATTTAAGTTTTTAAAATAGAACTTCATGCGGATTTAACAATTTATATTCATATGTCAAGGGTAAAATTTTCAGATTCGTATAAAATTACGACGATTTGTTTTAACCCTCTGTGGTTATACGACACCCACTTTCAACTCTTAAGGATCAAAATTGTACTTCATTGAATAAAGCCTATTAAGTATTAATTTGGGCTCAATTTTTAAAACTGTACTTTCTGCAAGTACAATACGGTATAGTATTATGGGACATCTTATTTAATTTGCTTAAAGTTTTATAAAGGTAGTATACAAGGCACTAAAACACCTTGTTTTAAGTCGGGTAAGTTAGTAAAGTTTAAATTTGTTCAAACCTGAAGATTTGGTTCTCTGACTCTGCCAATCGCATGACATCCAGGAAGTTTGTTCCCTCTGCAACTTTAAGTGTGATTATTTGTGACATTTCCATAGGATCACCAAAACGCAAAGTGTAAGTGACGGAAATTTTCCTTTTCTTTGTATTCTTCAGGATGTCTAAGGGAGTCTTTCCTAAAAAAATAGGTAGTTTAATGTTAAAAAATGAGCTCTTAAAATAGTAATTTGTCTGAATTGAAATATTAAAGTTATCAAAATTGAAACATTGAAAGTTATTTTCTCAAATTAGTTTAATAAAGTAAATTTTTCAAACATTTTTAATGAAAGTTGTAAATAAACATTAAATTTAGAAAACTTATTAACTTTTGAACTTCAAGTTTATATTCAAAGTCTAAAACGTTCGCTTTATATGTATAAATCCTTATTGACACGTTATTTAAAGTTTTAACAACCAAGTTGGAGTCGCTATACCATTTCAGCCCTGTATTTCGCCACCTGTGTTTAAAAACCATTTAATTTAGATATGTGAATTTACCATATTACTACTTTTATCATTCCAGTTTGCAATGAGTGAGGATTTAAAGAAAAAGAAAATCTTTAAATTGCAACTTAGACATATAGTTAAAACAAAATTTAAAATATATTAATTTCTCATCTGTGTAAAGTTGCAAATAACTACTTATTAGACTTAATCATTTTATTTTATAACAGTCATTGAACAGTTTACTGAATTCAGGGTTTACGATTAGCAATATCCAAAGCTGAAATCTTGTTATTTTGAACTCCATCTTGAAGACAAGGGAACTAATAGATCAATTACAGGGAGAAACTTTCCTTCGTGGACGCAACTAACCCGCAATTGTGTTACATGGAGAGGAAAGCTACGAAAGTCTCCCACAGCTACCCTGAAGGCAAGGGGATTCTAACACTTTATCAGTCTACCACTGAGGATATTTTAATTCAGCACTGCGGTCAGTGTGAACCGGGTGCGGTGTTCGCATAGACCAGACATCGCTGGGAGCTTAACGAGATTCACCTCATTAGGAGTCTAGAGCTTTATCCCCTAAGCCACCACACCTCAGCTTTAACCATTAGCATTATTGGTTTCATAAAACTGGCTTCATTCATATAAGTTAAAACTGAGTGTGCTTCCTTAGCCTATATCTTTGCACTTAGTGGCCTTGTAATTAGTCATTTGAACTAAAGAAATCATTTAGGCAAATCCTGTGAGTTTAGATTCAACAGCAATGAAACTGCTATTTGGTAAGATTTGCATTTACTTCGTTTTATTTCCTTTAAATTGATTTTGTAGGTTTCCGAAGGTAGACCTACAAAGTGATAAATTTTTAGACTGCTAATCTTCAATACCCGCATATGAAAACTAAAAGTAGCATGATTGAAATTTAGAAACTTACAAAACATATGCAACAAAGTTATGCATATTTAAAATAAAAGTTTAAGTGAAATAAGAAATTTCATAGAAAATGCAGAACAGTAACAGAATTTAGCACAAAAGTGACCAAGTAAACTAATATTCTTGATTAAACTAAAATTTTATTCTCAGCTTCAAGAATGATACGACTTATTTGAGTTGTCAGTGTTAGTAGAGGCGAGATTAAGGTCATGCATTCTAGAAACTGGAAATTGTGAAAAGTAAAAGAGCTATTTAAAGACTGCCACTGGAGTACCTTGGGAAGAGATTTATTTTTAGATATTCTGAAACTGGCTTTTAAGATATTTGGAAAGGTGGTCATTTCTACCAACTATTGCTTGGGCCACTTCTAGCTGTAAACCTAAATATCTAAATATACATTCGTAAAGAATTTAAGCTAATGCTTGTTTACAATATAGCTACCATTTGAGAAATCTTGGCCACAATGATTAGAAAGTGATAATAAGGACTTTCCGGATAATATTGGAATAGTGTAGTATGTTCCCAAGACATCACCAAATGACCCATTTTCATTCTGCTTCCTTAGAATAGACTCAATTGCTACATCCCTTTCCCATTCACTAGGATCAACTTCTGCTGCATTCAAGGCCTAAAAAAAGATTTGTATTATAAATAATTTTTAAATTTTGTTGGATTAGGCTAAAGGCATGAAAAATGGATCACTAGAGATTTATACTGCTATCGAACTAAATCTAATAGAAAAGATAATTTATTATGATTAATTTTTATGGTTTATTTTACTCTTACGACTATGAGAACAATTTAAAAGTCTTACTTTAAGTATTTAAGCCGAACCGCTTTAAATTACTTAACACTTACCTGCATTGCAAGTGAGAGCTCGTAAATATTTCCGGGTGGACCGGAATTCTTTATCCTGTTCAATAACCGATTTATGAAATCTCTATGGTCTTGCGGGCTGTTGTAGCGCTTATTTTTGATAATGCAGGACGAAGCTAAAACTGCAAGGGATATAAGGTCTGAAAAAGAAATTAGCACAATTAAATACATGCCTGTTTTGTTACGAAACTTTTTACCACATGATTACACAAGTGTTTAATATTTAATTCAGGCAGTTTCATAAATAGAAAATATTAAACATCTTCAATGTGGCAAAGGAATTTGTTTTATTCCATAGTTATTGACAAACTAGATAATACATTTCGCTCAAAGGAACGTTACATGATCAATTTCAGTCCTAGAGGAGAGTTTGTTTTGTCACAGAACCACCATCCCACCTTACATTTAGAATGCGTCTTTAGTCTATGTATGTCCTCCTTCGGGTAGTTTTAAATGAGGGAAGGCAAAATTACTGCTGTACGGAAGTATTGCTGTTTTCATGCCAAATCTAACGTTTCAGCAGATTGGCAGTATGGATGCGAGCGTTATGCGAACTTATTCTACCCTGCAGCATATCAGTTTGTTTTGACTTTACGGCGAGCCATAGTCCGATGAAATTTCTCATATTCAACATTTTCATATGAATTTTACCAATGAACATATTTTCCAATGACATTTATGGTAATGAATTGAATGGTCAGTCTACCCGTCTACATTAGAGCACCTTGCCATCAGTTCAACCATGGAAGGTTTTTTTTTACCTAGTAACGCAAATGGAGTTAGTTTCATTAAAAATTCCTCCGAGAAGGCGAATTTCTCCTTACATCCAAAACAGGAGCTTCCTTGTCTTCTAGATTAGGTACAAAATTACAAGGATATGGAGTTTAAAGTTTGAAGTAGTAAACCTAAAAAATGAGTCAGCTGTTTCAGAGTTATAAAAATTGATTGATTGGGTGACACGATGACTCAGAGATTTTGCCTTCCAAAGATGTCAACCGGGTTTGAAGCCCAACGATAGCTGTTCGATAAGAATTCAGCTTATGGCTTGCACAGACCACAGTGCTAACGTGAAATATCCGTAGTGGTAGAGTGATCTTTGGTTAGAGTCTCCTTGCCTTCAGCCTAAGGGTGGGAGTTTCTCGTGGTCTTCCTCTCCATGTAACGCAAATACGGGTTAGTTCAAATAGTCCTATAAGAAGGTAAATTTCTCCGAATACTTGATCCTGGAGTGCCCTTGTCTTCTAGATTCGGTTCAAAATTGCAAGGATACGGAGTTTAACATTAGTCGCTAACTAAAAATTGATTCGGCTGTTCACCAATGGTTATAAAATTAAATAACTGAGAACACTAGTTCATTAGATTAAGTTTTAAGTTAAAGAATTTTCTTCATAAAAAAAACTCAAAATCTTACTTTTAATGCAAAGTGAAAACTGAGAATACTAAAATACACTCAAATAGTGATAATAAAATTTCTGTCATTCTTTTCAAATGTAAAGACTTGTTATGAAGCAACGGCAAAGTTCAAAAAACTTTGAATATGAAAAAATTCTAATTTATATTCAGTTTGATAGCTCATCCTTTCTGCTTTCTCGAATTCATTTTTCTTCTGCCACTCTTGCTCAATAGTCAGGGACAAGGAGTGTGCCATCAACAGATATACGCCTATGAACCTAGCAACCTAAGCCTATTTTATTTCGGAAGACCAGGATGAAAACTTTTCACTTAGGCGATCTCCTGAGTAAGCTACTATACTGTGCTGTTTTACTAAGCATTTTCTTACCCTGCAATTAAAGCAGTGAAACGTGCATCGCCAATGTTTGCAACCACTAATTTTTTGCCCTATATAATTTGACTTTCTTTAACGATTACAGAGGAAAAAATTAAATTTTAAAATCCAATTCGAGTTTTCGTGGGAGTCTGAAATTAATCTGAAGATAGTGACGTAATCAATTGAATGATAAGCTGATTAAATGTGAAGATTAAGTTGGTACACTGCAATAAGAGGTCAGTAAGTTAAGTTTTATGTATGGAGACAAATTTCTTCAACAAAAATAACATTCTTAAAATAAGAATTAATCTTACTCTATCTTTCATGATCTAATGCAAACTGAATCTGATAGATTAGCCCCTTGTGTACTCACTGCGAAATCTAAATTTAGTTCTAATGAGTAGATTTCCTTAAATTAACATGTAGGGAAGTGTCGGGTACCTCCACCCACTGTCAATTTTATATGTATAGGCTATTTTTTCAAGTCAATGGGTCATCGGAAATTAATTGTTATATTAAGAAAAGATTTTCAACGTTTCAAGTATGAAAATATGTTGAATACAGTAGTCAAATTTTTAAATTTATTTTTTTCAGTTAAACTAGTCTTTTTTGGTTTATTCGTTTTGCATTATTTAATTAGATAAAACAATGTAAACATACAAAAATATTGATTGTTTCTCATTATACAGAAATATAAGCAATACTCCTTAAGTGGGCGGGGCTACCTGACTCTCCCCTACTTTAGTGAAAATTCATTGTTTCTATTGATTTCAGTCCAAATCACCCACGCAACATGGAAAATTTTGGATTTTCATGCATTTGATGCAAATTGCAATACTGAATTATGGACAAAAATAAGAATTAAGTAAGACCTCAAAATTTTGAAAAGTTACATTTTAGAGGCATTTCGTTGTCTTCATTTTAGCTTAATTC
Source organism: Parasteatoda tepidariorum (assembly GCF_043381705.1). Lineage (NCBI taxonomy): Eukaryota > Metazoa > Arthropoda > Arachnida > Araneae > Theridiidae > Parasteatoda > Parasteatoda tepidariorum. Next base: position 83,232,224 of record NC_092207.1, read on the forward strand.
TAGGAAACTAATACAACTAGTGCTTCAAGACATTCTACCTCAGTCAGATTATGAGTTTCATATTGCAACATTTCCATCTGTATTTTATAAATAACTGGCTTAGTTTCATTTTGCGATTGAACAGGTAGAAACTGAAACTTCATATTTATTTTCTCACAACTTACGAAACTCGAATCAGCAGCTTTTGATTCAGAAAGTTCAAGGGATTGAAAATAAAATGTAAAACTTCATGCTCATTAAACTGTAAATTTTAAAAACTTAAAATGATAGCAATATAGAATCTATAATAAAAAAAAGACTAAGACTTACCGACTTTGTCTACGATAACACTCCGATTAAACAAGTCTTTAAGTGACTGCATGTCTGTATATCTTGTAGCATTACTGAGGCATAACGTCAAATGGACTAGAGGGCTTACATACTGATACGTCAAGTAGACTTTATCTACTCTCTCCCGCAGAACGCTTACTAAGTTATATCCATAGAAATTTCTAGGGTTCTTGCAAGCAGCCAGCAATGCATTTATATAGAGAGCCAATTCACAGAGAGACAGTGTGTTAGTCTCATTTCTGAATAAAAAAAGAATTAGTTAACATTTCTGACTGTTAAACTTAATAATGTCTTAATTTGCATGAAAAAAAATTCTTAAACACTAATATTTTTCAAATCCGTTTTAAGCGCAAAATAAAATTTTGCCAGTTATGCCAGAAAGTTACTTTCTTTTAAGTAAATTTAAGGCACTGGAGTTTTGTATTTCGTCACATATTTGGGGTTAGCATAAAAATTTATACAGGATATTCCGGCATGACCACCCTTTATATATTTAAAATTTCAAAAAGCATGCATATTAAAAATTTCAAAAATGTAAAATATATTACCAAAATCTGATGAAACACTGATGGAAACTAGAATCAAAAGGTACTTGTACTAGGAGACACATTTAAAGGTTTTATTAATAAAGTTTCGCCAAATAATCAAGCTAATTTACGTCTTCCATTGCACTCACTAAGAAAGTGACAATTTCAAGAACGTTTTTCTTGTTTAAATACACATTTGGAATGAGATAATATGCTTTTGACTTTATATTTAAATGTGATTACAGATACAAATTCTAATTATAGATTATGTAACTATTAATGGGATTGTAACGATAGTTCCATGAATTATAGAACACTATTTTAAACATGAATAGGTTCTTAAATAAAAGCATATGGCTACGGACCTTTAGCTACAGTAAATCTATGAATAAGAAAATGTTACGTAACACTAAGAGCAAACCTTTTAGATTTAAAAGCTTAAGAGATCAGAATCTGACCATGAAAAGTGTTTCTGTAGCTTTTAAATTAAAAACCGTAGAAAAATATATTCAAAAACATAACATTTGAAATAAGTCTGATGCAAATCTTGTTTCAAATCGTATGCAGGATTTCACAGTGACTTAAGTGATCGATAGAAATTTTATTTCCTGTCTTTCCAAATTTTATTTTTGTACAATTTAAGTATGCTAATTTAATTATGAGTACATATTTAATTAATTTATAGAAACCAAGATTGTGAAAAAGAGTTTTGGAGTTTTCACAACACTGCGAGTGATCCGTGTAACAAACTATTAATGGCGTAAGTAATTTACGTTTAATATTTAAAGTTACGTTTAATATTTTCGTCTTAAGCATTTGCTTAAGACGAAATTTAAACTGATCCACACAGTTTCGTTTGAAAATAGAGAGCGTGGTTTTCAGCCAAACCATTTTTTATAGTTAAATAAATTAAGGCATCAGATCAAAGGTTAATTTTTAGTTGCCTCTAGTATTAACAGTTTCCAGTATTAAACTATTAGAACCTAAATTCTTCGAAAAATGAAAATTTTAATCTACGTAGGTTGTAGAAACTTTTAAAACTCAGAAGTTACTATGTATTTATAGCACAGTAAGAAATTACCTTAGCTTTTTTTAATTTACAAAAGTTCGTATTTCAGAATATTTCTGATAGCATTAATAAAAATCACTAACTTCTTACTCTGAAACTACTCTAGTACCTAAACAGCTCACCTCCTTAAAGCTACAAATAGTTCAATGTCCAATTGTTTGTCCATAAGCAAGTCTTCTTCCGACTTCGGAAACACATTTTCTCTTGACAAGTACATTGAAATAACTGCTCTGGCTGTGTAGTCACCCCACCCGTAGTTCTTTTCTTGTTGAGATTTTATCCAGTCACGAGCCGAACTCAGCTGCAGTTTGAAGTTTTTGTACGGAAGATCGGTATATGAACTGCTTTCTAAGTTGCGATAATTGTACGAAGGCGTGTTTTGAGCTGCTTGGGCTTGTACAGGTTTTGGAAGTACATCACTATTTCTGTAAGAGTTGACAGCTGAAACAGTTAAACAATGTTAGGTATAAAGAATTAGTGAAACAGTGACACTTATTCTAAAAATTACAAACTTTCAGAAATTTAAATTATTGCTTTAAATTTCCACCATTTTTTAGGGGAAACACTTTTCAAACAAAATAGAGCTTAAGTAAACACTTTTAATCCCTAATTTGTGGTCTCGCTTGCTAATGTCTCCAAATTTGCTCTTTCAGGAACTGTTAAAATTAATAGAATAACTCATTATAGCAGCTTCAGTTCTTAGAAATACCAAATTTACTGTTTTTCATAGAGCAGTATTGTCATACTCATTGTCAAATATACATGAAGTAAAATAGAATGATAAATCTTTAATTTGGTGAACTAAAATTTGATAATTAAGGTTTGAATTTACTAAAATGCTTATGGTTGACGCTAAAATTGTTAATGATTTGATTAAATTTAAATAACTTTTTTGAAACTTCGTGTAAAATTTAAATATACTGCACACCACAACTACGATTTAAACTCATTTGAAAGTTAAGAAAATTGTGTTAAACTAAATTTTCGCGATATTACTCTCAAAATAGGTTGTAGAAGCAATTTTTTTTAATATAGGAATGCAAGAATTGAAAATTTTTACTTCAAATGTAATTTTTTTTTAATTGCTTTAAATAAGAGTAAGATTTTCAGTCTTATTATTAACCAAGACAGATTACACTTTATTATAATTTACTGTTTTTAAATTTGATAAGAAACTCTAAAGACCTAGAATCAAAATAGTACAAAAAATATCTTACGGCAGTTCATCTCATCTGAATTATCAGGACAATCATAAGCATTATCACATCTACCAACTACCGGAATGCAAGTTCCATCACTACACAAAAACAGTAACGGTTTGTCTCTACATCGATTGGGATCTAGAAAAAGACAACGCTACTTTATGATCTAGGTTGTATTTGGACTATGCAACTTAAAATAATTTCTCTAGTCAAATATTGGACGCTGATCTTTTTTTAAATTTTCATGCCATAAGTTTGCTCAAGTAAAGTTTCAGATCACGATAATACTTTGGTTTGAATTTTACACGAATTTATATAACAAGTTTATAAGTTTCAAAACAAATAACCTAAATCGTATTAAGTAGTACTCATAATCAGCTCAATATTTAAAAGAAAAAGACTGCTTAATCGTAGTATACGTTACACTGTTGATTTGGCAAAAATTGATGTCCGGGAAGGCGATAAAGTTTGCAATCTGCAATTATAGATTTGGCTATAAGGCACTTCTTAAATAGTTTAATTTTAGTTTTGCTGTATAAGAGCGAATGCCAGATGTACATTTACATGGTCTACCCAACTGATGCTTTAGGAAATGGGCCACTGACCGGTCCACCAAAGGTTTGGAGACATGCCTCATTTCTGCATTCTTTTCAAAGCCCTCTGAGCGTATAACGTATTCTAGGGTTTTACCGAAAAAGACATCATGAATACCTTATTTCGTCGATGGTATTAGGATTTTGTTCTTAATAACGTTTACTTTACGGATTAACAAAGGATAAATTTGCTTTTGTTACAGCCAGAGTCAAGCTAGGAATGCGAAGTTTTAAGGAAAATTACAGGAACTCAGTGAAATTAGGTAAATTCGTTATTCTGCAATTTAGAACAATAAATCTAATTCTTAAGAAACTACAACGTTTAATTTTAAATCATTTGCTTCAAATTTATGAATAAATCCAGAATTTAAATTTTAATCCTGAATTTCTTAGTAATAGAATTTCAGTATTAGAATTCTAACTCTGGGATTATTACTGGAATTACAATACTATTGACATCTATAATAAGTTAATTTTTTACAAGTTTAAATTTCTTTTTAATTTTTATCTGCGGTTGCGTGCCGTTAACTCTGTCGTAACGTAGCTTTCTAACTTCCTAAAGTCTATGTTCTTAAAGTGGCGTACATGAAATGAAGTGGCTTAAGCATACCAGTATGCAGATATCGTACTTATAAACTTTAGGAAAAGTAGCGCTACTGCAGGAGACTTATTCTTCACTGTGAACTCAAAAAAGTACTTTGTATTTGTCCAAAGAAACTAGACACAAATTTGAGAAAATGTATCGCGAAATATGTCATTTAAAATAAATTTTTACAACTTAAAATAAATCTCAGTATTCAAAACATTTAAGCCTAAAAATATAGCAGAGTATTGCCTTTTGGATTTTGAAAATTATTGATCTTACAGTTTTCGAACTTTAAGTATACATAAGGTAATTTTTTTTAAAGACAAGTTTAAAACTTAGTAGCCTTCAAAAGGTTTCTTTTTTTATATCTACCTTTGAAGTGACGTTTGATCATGAATTTATAAATAGTTAAAAATTCATCATCTTAACCTTGGATGGCCTAAAAACATCTAGTATCTAGTCAATAAAGGAGCATTCAAACGTTTATTACATATAACATATTACATTTATTACATACATCGTTAAATACTAACTTAAATTAGTATTTAAAATACTAATTTAAACAAAGATTTTAAAGACGAATGTTTCAGATATTAAAATTCTAAGATTGATGGGTCAAAGTAGCCCTAATTACCTTCTACCAGAGACCGAAAAGGGAGGTTTGAGAAGATTATATTTAATGCTTCCACTTTCTTAAAGCTTAAGTTTTAATGCATAAATAAATTTCTTCAAAAGCATTTAAGGTTCGGCAGTGATTTTTGCACAGATCTTCAGTAAGACACAGATTTTACATCAGTGCCACTTTAGAGAGACCAATCCAAACACTAGCTCTGTTTAGCATCGTTAATGTTATTGGACGAATGACTTGAGTCTGAACGACAACGGTAATCTATTTGACCGATCTGATATATCTGGTTTCTATTAACCACTTACAAGATTAATAGATGCTTCTAGTTACTAATAAGAAAAGAGTGATCTCCCAGTAATAGTCAAAATTAAAAAAAAAATAAGTCATGTTAACAGAACCCCCTCGTCGAACTTTTCTATAGCAAAATATTGACCCGATCGCCTTTTGAAATTCACCCCGTTTACGTTTTTCCTGTCTAGATTTCTATTTGCTTAAACTCACGGATTCAAACAGGCTTCCGTAAAACCAGAGAGCTACTTTAGATTTTATGCTGAACTGTATCTGAAAATTAAAGATTTCAAAATTTCTAAAATTTACATACCGATTAAACTTTGCTAAAGTTATTTAAGTATGACGTTTTATTACAAATTAAGGATAAATTTTATTCCACTTCTTCAGCACGGTAGCCCCCTTACAGGCCTTGGCTGCCTCAACCACACGTAGTCTCCAACACCTCCTGTCCATGACGACTTTTTTTCAGTTGTTTATCTTTAACACTTTTAGATCTTTAGCAGTGTCATCCAGCCATCTAGATGGAGGTCTTTCTCTAGCCAGAGATCCAGAAGGATTTTTAAAGGTGGCGATTCGGACTGCATTATTTTCTAGACCTCTCCAGATATGGCCAAACCATCTTAATCTATTGCATCGGATGACCTGCACTAGCAGTGGCTGTCCATAATTTGCAGTTTTATCCGATTCGACAACAGCCTCTTTCCTGTACTGGGCCAAAATATTTCTAAGGATTTGTATTTTATTCTACACATATGTTAAATTTTAGGTTTAAGTTTCAACTATTATAAGCTGTAGTGAAGAGAAATTATAGTATTATAGACACAAGTATGCTGGCTATCGAAATAAGGTATGCTATGTAACTGGTTAGGACATAAATTATGATTACGTATGGTTTAAAATGTAAAACTGGCCTTACGCCAAAGAATACAGGGAGTTGAAATTCAAATTGTTTCCTTAATTTTTCCTTTTGCCCGAATTTCAAAACTTACTAATTTAAAGTATAGCTTTTTGCTTTCAATTTTTAAAGAAAGCAAATTCTCGCAAATGTTTAAAAAGGCTTGATTTACGCAGCTGAAAATTTATTATAAAGTTTGATTCTCACAAGAGTAAGCAATTTCCCAATGAAAAATTAATACACCTACAACAGCAATTCTAGTTTCCCAGGAAATTATAAAGTGCGAAAAGGAATAAATAATTTGAAATATTCCACAAGATTTCAAGCAAATCTCGTATAGAGTTTAAATTTTGAAGTTAAGTACATTTTTTCCCTTTACAACTACAAAACATGATACGGAAGTAATATTCTTTTCAGAGCAAAAGCTTACCCCGAAATTTTACTTTGATATTTAACCAGTCTTTTCTTCACAAAACTTAAAATAAACAGGTTTTAATAAGTATTACATACCATAAGATGACTGTTCTGAACCGGTGCAATTCAGGGAAGAAATTTTTTTACCTGCAGACTCAGATGCCAGTTAATTTAAAATATACGTAACATTAATTCACAAGAAGTCTAGTAGTCAGTATTTAATTTGCAAACTACCTTTTATGGCTTAAAAAAATTTTAAAGTTTTCAACCTTAGTATTTTAACAAGATAATGAACATTTATTAACTACGCTTGCTAGCAATATGCATAATTTGAATCTTTAAATGCATACCTGCATTTTGAAACGACCCTCTTGAGCAAAATTTTTCATCCGATTTGTCTCTGCAATCTGCATTTTTGTCACACCATTGATTTCTGCTGATGCACTGTCCGTTATTACATGGAAACTGGTTCAATTTGCATGATGAAGAGCTCAATTCTGTAAAAGCATTTTAATAATCAGTAATGATATAAATACAACAAATTTCAACTAGGTCGGATAAGTTGAGACAGTTAAGAACACAAGTGAGAAACCGAAATATATTCACTTAAACATCTAATCAAAATACCCAAAAACAAACTTCTGAGCTAAACCTGACTGAAGAACTATGGCCTAAAATAAATATGGCCGAGGATAAAGAATTTATTTAAAACTGGCTAAGATAGAGTTTTGATTATTAGTTTTGATTAGAGTTTGATGATTATGAAATTAGTCTCACACGCAAATTAACTAATAGCTTGAAAATTAACTAAAATAAATAGAGCTTGAAAATAAACCTTGAAAATTAACAAGTTTTAAATGCAATAAACTAATTTTGACAGTATAAAAGGGAAGTCAGTCAAAAAATTAACTAATTTTTGTCAATTCTATAGTAAATATTTGCTTACAGAAGCTAGCATTTATCAGACACGTAAACAAAGTTAAAGACGCAGTAAAATTTAAAAATTACCTAAATCAAAATTATTTTTTTCAGTTTTTGCAACAGTCCTTTGTTTTCATATTAAAATTGAAAACATTCAAGACATGATTTTTACCATCAAATTTAATATTTCTGATTTCCCTCCTCATGACGTCACGCCGCGCACAGATCTCGAAGTAAAGACATTAGCTTTCAAACTTTACATAATTAACATACTATTTCCGTTCAAAAATAGCTTAAAATTTCTCTTGACCGTAATATTAAAATACCATTTTGAAGTAATAAAAATATTTTACTACTTTTCGTAAATGACGCTATAAATGCTTTATTTTAAATTTTTCAGTTTCAGCTTTTACTATTGAGAAAGTTGAAGCATATATCAACACTTTTAGCTACATAGTGTTCGATAGCAATAATGTGAAATTGAGTTAAATTTCGAATCCTGATTTTAAAATATGCTGTTAATGGCAATTTGTTTATACTTAATCATTAGGAAACAACAACCTTAAACGCCAATTACTGAAACAAAATAAGTTCATAATAGAAAGTTTACAATTCTTTATAGATATTTAAATTTAAGAGAATATATTAAAAAAAAAAATCAAATATTTCGAATAACTACATTAAACATTCATAAAATTAGAACTTTTAATTATTAATTATTTGGACTTTCCATTTAAGTTTATTTTTTTACTTTTAATTTCTTGATTTATTTTTAAAGTCCTTAATTCATTATAAGTATAAGAGGTAAGTAAATTATATTTTAATCTAAAGTGATGGAGACACCGGGACTTAAAATTACAAAGATTAAGATATTAAGTTAATTTAAATTTTAAAGAAATCTTAAAAGTATATCGTAATACAATAGGCTTTCAATTAATAAAAAATGTGCTGCAAATAGAAGCAAATTCAATGATAAATGCGAACATATATGTATTGTTTACTGCAAACTAAAAGGAATGATGGCAATGTTTATTTCACTTTGCAAAAGTTGCGATAAAATAGTGACAAACGTCATTTAATTACTTAAAATAATTTAGTTAATCTGCATTTAAAAAAATATTTTCGAATTGAAAGTAGTTTAAAATCGAATTTTATAAGCGGCAACAATGTATTTAGTATTATATTTTAACAAATTAAGCTTTAATATAGCATTTAAGATAAGTATTCTGAAGTTTTTATTTAAAATTATCAAGTAAATATCTAATCAATATGTAGGATATTTTTTCGATAGTTCAAAAATACATATTTTATTTATACCTGAAATTCAAGTTAAGTTTAAAGATTTACCGCAAAAATATTCATAATTATAATAACTTAAAGCTTCAAATTATGGAATTTGAATTAGCGATTTCTAATATAAATTATAATTAATGTAATTAAATTCTTATGGGATATTACCAATCATGTTTAGAATTATAATCAATTATATCAGAAATATTTTACAGTAACTATCCTTCTAAATATTCTTATTATAAGTATATTAAAGTACACTATATACAAAAAAAAACCCTACACGAGAGATATTTTTGAAAGCAATGCTATAAAAGTATGTAAAAATATCACAATATCATCTAAAATTTCATAAAGTTAATTTCGATGAGAGGATTTCTTTTTGATTAACCGTACTAAGTCGTTAAAATCTCAAATTAACGCCATGAAAATGTTAAGAACTTATTTTACCTTTGGCAGTTGCAAAACCAAACGTAAGCAACAGCAAAATATATCCAATCATTTTTAGTAATTAAAGGAAGTGATTAAGAGAATTCCGATACTTAAAGGAATACACGGCACTCTGTGACTACGCTTTATAAAAGTTTAAATGATGACGTCAAAATATGACTGATGCCAATTATTTAAAAGCATCATTGACTGCGGTCAGAATGCTGGTGATAGCAAGTTCGTTTTCGCGTCACGCTTATCTGTGATACCTTTCTCTAATTTGTACTATCAATTCTTCAACTTGACAAGGGTTTATAAGTCGTGCTTTGTTATGAAAACATAAGTTTGTATATGTGTGTATGTACTATATATATATAGATTGATAGATAGATATAGGGCGGAATACGCACCAGCTACCTCCTCGCCACTGAGCGTTTTCCGTTAATTAGACGGCAAGCACGTTAATTATACGTTGGGCGTTAATTATACAATAACAACGACACTAAGCAGGTGTTAGAGAAGTGCACAGATACATCTAGATTTATGGTGGAATTCGAACTACTCTCACGTTTCAGGGCGTTTATCAGATCGACTCGACACCGCTCGACAAGGAAGGCTCTTCAACAATTGGGTGTAATAATTGCTTAGGGGGATGAAAATGAATAGCATGCACCCTGCAACTGTTCCAAATTTATAGTGGCCACCCTGGCTCACCGGTATCGCCCGCCAAACCCTGAGCAAAGCGTGAAGGTAGTGGGTTCGAATGCAGCTGTTATCCTGGATGTATCTTCGTGCTGTCCTCTCTGTATTATTTACCTGTTTTTGTATTTGACAAAGGTTTATAAGCCTAAATTGAGCACACAAGTATGCAAATGTATGTAGTTGCTGTTGTTGTAGTTAATTTACGTCGCACTAGAGCTGCACAATGGGCTATTGCAAATGTATGTAATTCCAATATACCAATAAACCAAATTTATATGTTGTTTTATATGCTTATGACCAAAGTCAAGAGAGTAAGTTAACATACAGTTAGTAATCGACTCCTGCCCAGTTATAAAACAGAAAAACAGAATAACATCCAAATAGTGAACAGTAGAGCAAAAGTAGTATATGGTTGGTTATTGGTTATTGCAATTACATAAATTTTCAGGCTTGTGTGCTTAAAATAGGCTTATAAACCTTCGTCAAGTAGATTTTGTTGCTGTTGTTGTAGTTATTTACGTCGCACTAGAGCTGCGCAATGGGCTATTGGCGACGGTCTGGGAAGCATCCCTGAGGATGATCCGAAGACATTCCATCACAATTTTGATCCTTTGCAGAGGGGATGGCACCCCTGCTTCGGTAGCCCGACGACCTGCACGCGAAGTCGAGCACTTTACGTTAGAACAGTTTAACGAGGACCAATACCGCACACCCTCGGTCCCTACGCAGACTGATCCAAGTGGTCACCCACCCGCACACTGACCGCAGCCAGTGATGCTTGACTTCGGTGATCTGCTGGGAACCGTGTCTCAATGATCAGTCCACTGCGGGACTCGTCAAGTAGAAGAGAACAGATAGCACAATAGGAGAGACAGCACCAAGTACTAGTAAATGGTGTAGAAGGCTTGAAATTAAGATTCTTGACTGCAGCGTAGGGTGCTAGGCTCGTTCTTTGAACTCATTGAATAATATGAGAGACGGGTCAGAACAGTTTGGAGCCAACTCTAATCTGTTCTGACGATGTCGCTTGAAAAAAATATTTCAAAGTCTTAAAGTTCTTAATTTTAGAATAATGAAGATATTCTTACGCTTCTCTTTTTGCTATAAATGAATGATTTTGTGTAAATTTTAAAAGTTTTAAAAGCAAACTTTTCACTTTTAATACAAAATGTTTTCCAACACAACACCTGAAATACTTTTGTAACTTTTTCGTCAAAATTTTTGTCCCGCAGTGGACTGATCGTTAAGACACGCTTCCTAACAGATTGCCGAAGTCAAGCATCACTGGTTACGGTCAGTGTGTGCGTGGGTGACCTCTTGGATCTGTCCGCGTAGGGACCGAGGGTGTGCGGTATTGGTCCTCATTAAACTGTTCTACCGTAAAGTGCTCGACTTCGCGTGAGGGTCGTCGGGCTACCGAAGCGGGGGTTCCATCCCCTCTGCAGAGAATCAAAATTGCGATGACATGTTTTCGGATCATCCTCTGGAATGTTTCCCAGACCGTTGTCAATAGCCCATTGTAAAGCTCTAGTGTGACGAAAATGAACTACAACAACAACAAAATCTTCAAATTTCTATAAAATATGCTGTTAGAAAAAGATAATTTGATTGCTGCTCTGCAGTTTATATAAAACGATCAAACCATATATTGTTGAATATTCCCAAGTTTGTAAGAATCGTGATAGATATTTTATTTTTCTGCCGTCCAGCAGTGGACTGATCGTTAAGACAGGATTCCCAGCAGATCACCGAAGTCAAGCATCACTGGCTGCGTTCAGTGTGGGAGTAGGTGATCACTTGGACTAGTCTGCGTAGGGACAGAGGGTGTGCGGTATTGGTCCTCGTTAAGCTGTTCTACCGTAAAGTGCTCGACCTCACGTGCAGATCGTCGGGCTACCGAAGTGGGGGTGTCATCCCTTCTGCAGAGGATCAAAATTGCGATGGCATGTCTTCGGATCATTCTCAGGGATGTTTCCCAGACGTTTGCCAATAGTCCATAGCGCAGCTCTTGTGCGACGTAAATGAACTACAATAACAACAATATTATTCTGCCAGAAAGGTGGCCGAGTGGTCAGCGTGCCTTACTGCGAAGCAAATGGTTGTGGTTCATAATAGGGCCTATGCGTAGCAAATGGTTCTTAATCTCCGCAGAACTGACCCATGATAATTGAAGTTTAGTTTTTTTCGCAAATAATGGAATGAATGGTCGGCGAGCTTTAAAATTTAGACACAGCTTAAAATTCGTAATTACGAAAATGAACACAGATCGAAATGCTTATTTACGAAATTGACTTTGATCATAATGCGTGTTTATGAGAATGGACACATCTTGAACTGCGTGTCTAGAAAAATAAACACAGTCAGAATTGTGGGTTTAAAAAAAGGGAGGCAATACAAAATGCATGTTTGAAAAAATGGACACAACTCGAAATTCATTTTTATGAAAATGAAGGCAGCTCAAAATGCTTGTTTACAAAAATAGACACTGCTCGAAATGCGTACTTACGAAATTGACACAGGTCAAATTGCTTGTTTACGAAAATGGACACAGCTTGAACTGCGTGTTTACTAAAATAAACATAGTGCAAAATGCGTGTTTACGGAAAAGGTCACAGCTCAAAATGCATGTTTACAAAATTGACACATCTCGAAATACTTGTTTGCGAAAATGAACAACGCAAAAATTCACGTTAATATCTAAATCAAATGTATCATTTAAACAGTTAATTGCATGCTAACCTTTTCTTATCAATTTAAGGACTAAGCATAATCATTATGGAGCAAAATCCCGAGTATCGAGGGCGTTGTGGCTAGGTACATTATAAATGTAACTTTTCTTGAGATGCCTTCGCATACAGATAGATAAGCAATTAAGCTTTTTTTTTTAAAAAAAAACTCTAAATTCTCTCAACATAAATTTACTACCGCAATTACAAAGTTATAGCACCCATGGTTTCATGGTTTATAATTTTGGCAAAAAATAGTTTAAATTAAAAATTAGATAATTGTAAAATTTATATTCGTTGATCATTATTAAAAATATAACTGCGTAAATAATTTGAAGATAAACATAAATAATCAAAATTTATGATTGAAATGTATTTTTCTAAATTTAAAGCGTATGCTTTTCTCCTCTTTTACTAATTTTACTTTGCATCAAAAAGGATATTTTTCCACGCTTTGCATTGTATGTGTTATATTAAATATGAGTGTTCTATGCCTTTAAATGAGTGCTTTTAAAAATAAAATTTTTGGATATGATGGCTAGCTTAAGGAAAAAAAAAGCAAATTTTGTTCCTTTTTAGGGTGGAAGCAAGATTAATTGAGAGTTTTGCCTACTTGACTTAAGTTTATTTAATTATAAAGACAAAATAACAAAGCCAAAAAAAATTTCCCTGACACACCAAAAAAAAAAAAAAAAAATATTTGGAAGGGAAATTTATGCCGCTTGATTTTGAACTGGAGAATAAGCAATTCACTAATTACCTTTTATTCCTCTTAAGTAATATATTTAACTGCCTGTTAAATACGGATACGAGTCATTAATTTACATTCACTCAAGTTTTAAGTTTTGTTTCTGTTAAAAGAATAAAAATGAATCATTTTCAGCCATTTCACTCTTAAGTTAATGGCCAATTTAAGTTACATGGCTCATAAACTTACGTTCATTAAATTTATTTATCGCCGTATTTTTCTTTGTCGATTTAACAATGAAATTCTTAGTTTCTATGAAAAAAATCCAAACTCTGAAAATTCCGGAATTAGATATATGATTTTTTTAATACGCACGTAAAATATAATTTATTAAGAAAATTTCTCAAACAACAGTTAAATTTTTAATTTAAAAAAAAATTATAGGAATGTAGTTTTATAAATTTTTTTATTATTTTTGTTGTTGATCTTTTGAAGAAAAATGTAAAGCTCTATCTAGCCAGCTGAATAATTTTGCAAACATTAACGACTTGAAACGAAAAAGTATTTCGTGGTTTAGAATAGTAACTTTAAAGTAATTGATTTAAAATTTCCCTACAATTCTGTAAAAGTAAACCATTTTAAGTAAATCATTTAAGTCACACCTTGTTCATTTTTCACTAGTTAACTTAAATATTCTAATCTTGCGTTTTCTAATTTTTAGCGAATAAAATAGAATTTACTTCTTTAACTCGAATTGGATACAACAAAATGAAATTTGTGATACGATTTGTCTCTTTCAATTCATTTGTAGCTCAATTTTGATAACTGAAAAATATTGTAATTTCAAAATATTATATACTGTGTTTGAAGGACTCATATTTTCAAACATAAACGACACGAAACGAGTAAGTATTTTGCAGTTCAGAATAGTACCTTTGAAGTAATTGATTTAAAATTGTCCTACAATTCTGTGAAAGTAAACCATTTATTGCAAATCATTCAAGTCACACCTCCTCGTTTCTCTCACTAGTTAGCTTAAACATTTTTATCCTGCGTTTTCTATTTTGTAGCAAATAAAGTAGAATTTATTTCTTTAATTCAAATTTGGTAAAACAAGATGAAACTTTTTCGTCGTGATTTCTCATATTGAATTTATTTGTAAGTCAATTTTAATAACTGAAAAATATTGGGATTTTGAATTATGTATTGTGTACTGGTTTGAAGGACTCGTATTTAGGCTTTTTTTTGAGCAAGGTGTTTGATAATGACCTCTTTTAATGAATGCCTTTCAGAATATTTATCTGCAATATGTTAAAATGTTATATACATATATACATANACAGCTAGAAACAATTGGAATTTCGATTTAAAAATGTCATCTTAAGAAAAAGTATGCCTTACCGCTAAGTTTTCTAAAGCCCTTTATATATATATAAGTTCAAAATAAAGATAAAACAAAGGAAAATTATAGACATATGAAAAGGGGGGGAATAATAATGAAAAAAATAACTAAAAACTGATTTAAAAGGAAAAAAAAGGATGAAATTTTTTTTAAAAAAGCCGGAAAATAAAAGATATAATCTTTTCATCAGCCCACACGATTATATCCGCAAAAAAGAGTGCACAATTTTTTGCGGATATAATCGTGCCTTATTCCACGGCATCTTATTCTTTATGCATTTTAGATTTTATTTTTTTCATATCATTATCATGTGTAAATGAACGTTTTTACTATTTCCTTCCATTTCCAATTATGATTAATGATTAAACATATTCGTTGTTACAACTCTAAATAAGTGAAACTGATGATATTTGGATTTCGTTTCATAACAATTGATTTCTGTAGAATTATTCCGATGATGGTTAATTATCATTCTGAGAATCTTGGATTCACTTCATATCCAATTACAACGGGAGATATTATATATCAAAGCCAATATCAAATCAATAAACCTTGGGCAAAGTGGCAAATTACATAGTGTAACGTGTTTGTAACCTAAGGGAACCATTACTTGGCTGCTTGATTAGAAAATGCAAATATCTTGTGCTGAAATACCTTCTGGGGTTCGCGCTCTTGGAGATATCGTTACTGGTGTTAATATCGATATCCTATTTCTCATTTACCGAATTATAGTTAATGACATTTTGTAATGATGTCAAATATTATGGATGTATATATTTCGATATAAATAGTTATGGAGCTTAATTAAAAGGCAATATGTCCCTTATAGATAATTATTGTATTGTAGAGTTAAATTAAGAAATAATTATTGTCATTAGTCCATCGGAAGTAACATTCCGCTAAAATTGAAGCTGCATTTTGCAAAAATGAGATTTGATCTAAAAACGCCATGGGTGTGGAGAAAGATTTATTGATTAATTAATTTATTAATTTTAGCTTAATTTGTTTGAAAATGAACAATTTTAAGATAGTTTCAACAGTTTTATACATTTTTATTTTAAAAATATATTCATCTTCTTTCACTAACTTGAAAGCCTTTTGCTTTCCGAATTACCATGATTACTTTGCAGCCATCTTAATTTCGCTTTGTCGAGTTATACCTTGTTGCATTTTCATTAAAAATGAAAATTTATTCATTTTACATATTTCATTCCAGTGAAACCATTAACGTAAATTTTACATACAATGTAAGAAATTTCATTCGAAATTTGCAGTAAAATAAGCGGCAGTACATTGTTAATCGATTTAACAGCAAAAATTACAGTTAGGAACATTTCTTTACGTTTACAGGTCTGGAGAACCGTTTCCAACTGCTTTGCTTGAAAAAAAACGTGAATATGAAACTATACGGTTTCGTAACAATTTACAACTAACATGGTTTCAAAAACAAAGTTTAATTGGACATTTAGACTGAGGTTGTGTTAGTTAATGTAGATTTGAGATTGATTGTAGTTGAATTATATTTTTCCAAGTGAATCGTTGAATGTGGCGTAATTAGTTCATCTAGTGGAGCCATCTATCGTGAGAGAGAGGAATTGTCAGCACCTAAGGCTTTTTTGGATTAAGCAGCGATGTGAAGTTGCTATTTATGTCTGATCTGAACCCAAGTCTGCGGGTTCGATCCCCGCCCAGACACCGGGTTTTCGGGATGCAGAAAATCCTCAGCGGCCATGTCGTATGATTATGCGGCATGCAGTGCCTTATTGGCTCTTGCGGCATGTATCCCTGGAGTGTCTTATTGGCTCTTGGCATTTCCGGCAAAATTAAATTCCTAGTGTGCTTTAGCATCCAAATAGAGTCTTGGTGCTGCCATCTAAAGTGGCAGAAACTAGACGCCCAAATTAACATGGCCGACGGTATCTCACCCATTGTGGTGGTCCTGAAAGAGTGGATACCACTTCTGGAGAACGCACTAGGTCTGCTCATCGGGAAGACTGATTGTGCAGCTCATTGAAAATTTAAAAAAAAAAACTTCATACAATCGTCATATTTTAAAGTTGCCTCAAGAAAAAAACTCCTACGGATTACCAAATATGTTTCTGACTCGTACTACTGATTTTCTTTTTAATTTCAGCGTATGTGCTCATTTTTTGCCTTTTACTTACGAACTCAAAAAAAACGAATAATAAAAGCATTATTCTTGAAGTTCTTTAGTTTAATGCTACTTAGTTGATATGTGGTAGTCGTTTATTGTAAAAAAGTAGTAAGGTTTTTATTTTCTATTTTATTATTGAATTTAATATTTTATGTTTAGTTGTTTAATCATTCAAAGCCACTCATGTATCCCAAAATCCATTAAAATATGATACATTAATGTACATTACTAAATGTAGATTACAGCATAATATGAAAAGAATAAAGAAATCTTTCTCTACATTGTCTTTTTTCTATTTAATTAAAATTTGATTAAATTCACGAAAATTACGTCGAAACAATGGTCATAAAAACAAGCATTTACTACGTATAAAACTTTTCAATAACTTTTGCTCGAAAAGTATATTCAGATAGAATTTTTAATGATAGGAAAAAATTTCATTCCATAATAACAAAAAAAAGTGTAATAAAAAAATGAGTAAAGTGTAAAAAAGTGTAACAGCCTATAAATATTTTGATTAAGTTTTCGTAGAAATTCAAATTTTCTCCTGTAAATATTGAGTTTTTGTTACCAATGTTATTTTTACTAAAAGTGAACTAAAATTTCAAAAAATTTCATTCCATAATAACAAAAAAAAGTGTAATATTTGAGCAGCCTATAAATGGTGTGATTAAGATTTCGTAGAAATTTAAATTTCCCCCTGTAAATATTGAGTTTTTGTTACCAATGTAATGCGTACTAAAAGTGAACTAAATTTACTTTTTAGTTTCTTTTCGAGTCGCTATTTTTTTTAAAGAAAATTAAGTAATTTTGCTAAGAAAATTAGAAACGCATTCTATGGTAATTTAATAAATTAGTTTCGAAGTTTAAATCCTGTTAGGCAATTACAAGTATGGATATTTTTTATTTCTAAAAGCATTATTCAATGATTTTTATCCACCAATTCATTAAATCAAATACGAAAAGAGAATTCTTTATTTAATCTTATTTCTGTTACCATTAATATTAAAATTTTACTGATAATGAAATATATTATTTTCTAAGATAGAGATTCTCAAAGATACACATTCCAAAATATTACCCACAAATTTCTTAAGTCCCTCTTAATTCAGCCATTTTTGCCCTAATGTCACCCTAAAACATTCTTTAGGTATTAGAAAATCATCCTTTTTATTACATCATAAATATATCTACAGGTGAGGTTCCTAGCCTGCAAAAATAAGTGTAGATCATGAAGCGGTTTATAGAGGATATCATGTGGAAATATTGGAATCCTAAGGATGACAATTTAAGGATGTCATACAGAAATTTGTATAATTAATAAGTGACTTCATAAGGTAGTTCATGAGGTGTTCACCGCACACCAAGATTATTAGGCATCCGATGATGGAAAGTAAAAGCACGAAATCCTAATAACGTGATTTAACAATCAGTTCTCAAAGAACTTACACTCATTTCTTATTGGCTGTAGGCCTAGTAGACGCGGAAAAAATTCTCTGGTTACTTAACAGCATTCCAATGATAGTCAATGAATGATTTTTCTCATAGATAACAGCTTGAGTACCACCTCTTTTTTTATGGTTATTTGATGGTATTGTTTGAATATGGGGAAATAACAATTAAGTAAATTGTTATTTAAAAAATTTTTCCGAGAAAAAATAAACAGCATGCTTATTTTTTGTAAACGAACAACCTAGAAAACAAGCTTTAACGATATTCTAAGCAATATTTAACATGGCTAATGAGTTTAAAAACAAATATTTTAATAAAGATTAGTGATATTAGGGTAATTCAGTTCTTTTTTGTTTACTTAAAGTGTAAACAAAGGACAGAGTAGGGTGAAAAAATGGAAATTTCGAGAAGTAAGCAAGTTGTTGTACTTCTATTGCGACAAATGATGCATAACTATTGTTCAACGCAAAAAAAGAGAAAAAATTGTGACAATTTGAACTTAGAATTAAAATATTTTCGAAACAAATTAAATTTTCGAAACAGAATCAAGAGGATAAATTAACCAACAAAAATAGCCTTTTCAGAAAATCAAATTTCAACTCGGTAGCTGCCTTTTTTTAATCTTCTGATTTTCTCGTAAAGAAATTTTTGTTGCAAATTAAGCATCTAATAACTCACAAACTATTATCGAATGCTATTTTTTTCCTATTGCATTTTCTATACATTTTTCTATGCACCTTTAAAATTTCCCCATTCCATGTGGCATTAGCTTCTGCACAACAAAATACGTGAGATGCTACTGAAAGTTGAACGACTAAAACTGCGGTGGTAACACTTACTTTTTTAATATAGAAAGACAATAAACCTAGCAATAAAAATTTTTTAGTAAAATATAAATAAAATGCAAATTATTATCTAGCTACTGCGTTACATATTTTTGCTGAACAATAATAAAATAATTTTCTAATTATCTTTCTTGCTTTTTAATCTCTTCCACGCGAGTTCTTTGTACTTACAATCTTGATTTTTTGTTGAAACTAGGATATTCAGAAGAAAAGAAAACAACCAAGCAAAAAGAGAATAACTATCAGTTAGGTAATGTAAACAAACAAGCGAACGGGGGTATCTTTCTCAACAACACGTACCATTAAACAAACCTTTTTATTTGTTTTCTTGATCTACTTGTCTTTCGATTTCCCAATGGGACCAAATGTTTAATTCTTTTGTTAGACTCCCCAAGCTTATGCGATGGCCTATCTTTTCTCTTGAGACTGTTCCTCTTTCGTCTGAGTTAGATCAGCAGATCACTCTGGACTCAGAAGAAGAGATTTTATAGGATTTGTTACAACACAGAAGTATTTACCTTATTCTCCACCACGGCATTAAGATTGGATTTAGGGGGATTAAATTAGAGAAATGCACTTTTGGAAATTTGAATGGATTTTTAGACATATAGAAAATTAACAGTTGAAGGAATTCTAATACATACAACGAATTAGATCCAAATATAATAAATAAACGGACAACTAACAACTTATAACATAAATTTAATTAGCAATAATGTATTTATAGAATATAACAATAGAAAACGTAAATATTCAAAATGCAAGCAATAGAAATGCTACCGAGTAGAATGCTCATTGTTGCTCGCTTGGAAATTCTTAGATTTAAATTTTAACTATTTTCAAGAGATGTCCATAATATTGTCAAAGTTCTTAAAATACAGGGTGTTCATAGAGTCCCGGACCCATTTTGATGCTTAATAACTCATAAAATAATAAAGATAGATTAAAATTAATAACATAAATGGTTAGATAGACTCAAAAAGTTTCATGACCCTTGTCAATGAACTTCCACGTGCGCCCCCTTCGTCGCACGGAGAATATCAAGTCGATAATCAATTTCACGCCAGGTAGCGGAAAGCATGTCGGCATCCACAGAGGCATTCTGGCTTTTAGGTCATCAATGTTCGACACGATCCTCCTGTAAACATTGTCCTTTATAAATCCCCTTTATAAATCCCCCTTTATAAGTCCAGCTGCGTAATATCAGGTGATCTGGGTGGCCAAGGAATTGGATCTCCTCGCCCAATCCATCTTCCTGGAAAATGGTCATTCAAAGAACTACGAACGATGACACCCCAATGAGGTGGTTCACCATCTTGTTGCAAAAAGACATGTGGCTGAAGTTCTTCTAGTTGTGGAAATACGAAGTTTTCCAACATGTCTAAGTATACGACAGATTAGACCGTCTTTTCTGTAAAAAAAGAAAGGCCCAATAACTCGGTCGTGCATTAGTCCATACCACACATTAACCTTTGGTGAATCTTTTTGTGTCTCACGGTATTGAAAGTTTTTGAGTCTATCTAACCATTTATGTTCTTAATTTATACTATTTATTATTTTATGAGTTATTAAACATCAAAATGGGTCCGGGACCTGTATTAAGCTTCTGTAATATTTAAAAATCTGTTCGGTAGCCATTAAATCACCCAAACCACTGTAAGTAGAATTATCATTAAAAAAAGTTTAGTTTTATGTAGGAGGTTAAAAATTAAAATTAATCATATACAATTTCCTTACTTATTTATCAGTCCTAAATTTCATAAAATTTCTATAACATTTAGAACAATCACATGTGGGTCTAATATTTACCTGTCTAAACGTGGCACCATTTTCTCTATCTACTTAAATAAACTTATTAACAATGTTATTAAAAATTGTTTTTCTTGGAGTATCACTAATAATCAACCGATTTTAGAATTTATTACACATAATAAAATTAATGCTATTGCGAATTTTGATTTCCAGTATTTTTGAATAAAATTCTCCTTTCTAAACTAAAATATGTTTTTCTGAGTTATTACTATGTTTTTAAAAGTATCCTTGCCGACCGGCCTACGTAGGGGGCAGGGAACTGTCCTTGCATCAGAAAGGTCCTGGGTTCGAATCCCGGGTTAGGCATGGATGTTTCTCTCTCTCTCTCCGTGTTCTTGTCCTTTCTCCTTTGTGTGTGAATGTGTGAGAATGTGACCAGCCCTTTAAACGGGTTGTGGTTGTGTGAATGGCATGGCAGAAATCGAATTCCTGGCTATAGATGGCACCACTGAAAAACAGGTACAATCACACCCCCACTGCTAAAACAGGCATACGACAAAAAGAAACAACAAAAAAAAGTATCCTTAATTGAGATTTTGAGTATTGAAAAATTCTTATTTATTTTTGTTTTTAATAATTATATTTACAATGGAAAAAAATACATTTATTCAAATTGATGGAATGCCACAAAGATCTAATTTTTCATCTCTCTTAGGTAACTTATTTTTGCACTATTATGAAAACAATTATACTCTTAATATTAAATTTGTTTTAGATTTATTGATGATTTAATTGTCTTTAATCTTCAAGATTGTACAATTTTATTAAATTATATTTACCCCGAGAAATTAATCTTGCTTTCCAATCATGATGATAATATTAATTTTAATTTTCTGGATTTGAGTATCATAAAAGAAGAAAATATCTGCTTTGTTAAATTATACGATAAAATAAATTATTTTAATTTCAATATTAATAAACCAATTACTTAGAATTTTAATGTTTCTAAAATGCAATTTTTAATCACATGAATAGAATTTAAAGGATATGTAGTAATGTTTATATATCTAAAAACAAATCGACAAACTCTTTCAAAATTTGATAAAAAACAATGAATGCCTAACTAGAGTGATGAAATTTTATATAAAATCTTTCAGTTAATTGTGTGTAATTAAAAATAAATTTATTAAAAAACATGTTTGTTAATTTATATATTTTTACCATGTGCAAATCCATTACACAAATAATCTGCAGTAATAGGCTGGCATGACTGGACATTCTATGGAGAAGCCCTGAAAATAGTGCCATGAGAATCGTCAATCTTAAGAACCCCGAGGGGTCACGTCCCAGGGGCAGACCCCCTACTTGATGGCTCAACGACATCGAAAGTGATCTGAAATCCGTAAAGATTTTATTTTATTTTATGACCGCCGTTGAACAGCCGACCCAGTTTTTGGATTTACGACTACTAATGTTCAACGCCGTTACCTTGTAATTTTAAACCTATCCAGGAGACAAGGAAACTCCTGGATCAGTACCCCTAGAGGTATTGATTTGTTATGGGAACATGGAGGACGTCGAGACCCGACATATTTAACGTGCATCAGTCACCATTTACTACACGGGGAGTCTTCGGCCGGCGGGGACCGAGCCCACGATGGCCCAGACATGGAACTCTGGACATGGGCCCAGCTTCCCACAGACCTGACTATCCCGGCCTAGTAGCAACAATTTATCAGAATTATTGCGGCACCGCACCTGTGAACCTGCTACAAGGGGAGTATTAGTTGATTATGGCAGTAAATGGAAATCATTTGTCACAATTGGATGTTAACTGTCCAACCATCGTTACGTTGGTTAGATAATGGGTTTGGTGTTTATAAAGATCTTCTAGTGGTTCCCGCCTGTACACTATTGAATTTGAAAAATTAGTATCATGAGAAAAAAACTTATCTAATTTGGCTTGCTGCCTTAGAACAAGATTAGAATCTTATCTTAGCGCAAATTGATTGCGTACCCTATGTTGGTGCTTTAATTATTTAGCCTAATAAGGTCCATATTGTTTAGTTTGCACCTTGAGATAGCCACAAAGTGCTGCAGTTAGTGTTTATCCGGATTAAAGATGATTGAGAGAAAAGTTGGCGTCTAATTTGAGCAGACACCTAGATCTTGAATAACCTACTGTCAAAACTATCATATCAGATATTAATTAGAATCCCTAAAGATTAGAAATTGGAAAGGAATTGCCATAGATAGGAGACTCTGGCATTTGTCAGCTGTTGAGGCAGTCAAGGCCTGCAAGGGGCTGTTGAGTTGACAAAGAAGAAGAAGAAGCTGTGCAAATCCGTTTCGGGCAAATCCGTGGCTAAAAAACTGCGCCATGCTGACAATTCATGTTTCATTCTCTCCCTTTTTTTTCTTAAATAATTGTCAACTTTCTAAAATAATTAAAACTGTACAATTGAACGTTAACCTTATTAGTTAGTTATAAACTTCTTTAAATAATCCAATATAATATTATTACCTTGCGCACATCCATCTTAGGGCTAATTCTTAGTAACTATCAAATCAAACGCGCTTCAGTGCTGCAGTAAGAACACGTTATTAAACAAAATCTCTCTATTTACACTTTTAGCTAATTTAGCGCTCCTGTTTTTATATTTCGTAATCTGGCAATCTTTTTACCAATTTAAATCATTTTTGTAAGTTTCCCGTCCAAGAAAGTTCATTTGAAATCGCTACTCACTTTATAGATTTCCTTTTGCGTGTTTTTTGTTTTATGCACATTTTATTTTCCGTTTTTTTACGTGATATTTATTACTTAATGAGTTCTATTTTGCTTCAAAAGAAAATTTTTTTTGAGTTCTCTTCACACTATTGTATTGATATATTTTGCTTTAACTTTATTGATACAATATTAGAAAGCATTCCTTTTTGCGGATATAATCGTGTGAGCTGAGGAAGAGATTATATCTTTTTTCTCCCGGATTTTTATTTATATTTGTTTATTTTCTCTTAATGTAATTTTATTTTAATAATTTTTTTCTTATTTTTACACTTTCCTGAAATTTTTCCATGCTTTCTATATATATATATATATATAGTGTATCCCAGTATATATATACATATATATATACACTGAGTGGCCAAATTATTATGACCACCTCAGAGTTTTATGCAAATGAGTTATTGCGTCACAGCGTTGCCGCTAGAGGGCAAGATAACCATAACGCGGGAAAGCTGGACAAGTGAGTCATCAGTTATACTGTGTTGCTTGATCAGATATGGGAAAGAAAAGTGATTTAACTGAATTTCAACGTGGAATGATTGTGGGTGCGAGATGTGTCGGAACGAGCATCAGCAAAACGGCTGCACTTGTGAAGTGTTCTAGAGCAACAGTTGTTAATGTGTACAAAGAATAGACAATCAAGCAAAAAACCGGATCTCAACGTCAGACTTGTGGTCATCCCAGGGTACTGACTGCTCGATCAGAGAGAAGGCTGGCCAGGGTTGTGCAGCGCAACAGGAGAGCAACAGTGCGACAAATTGCAAGTGATCTTAATCAAGGAGCAACTGTGAACGTCTCTGAACGTACTGTTCGACGCACATCGCGCTGTATAGGATATGGAAGCAGACGACTGAAGAGGTGGTCATAATAATTTGGCCACTCAGTGTATATATATATAATATATATATATATGTATATATAATATAGTGTTTTAGAAAGCATTATTTTTAAACTAATTTTTCCTCTATTTAGTTTAAATATTCAAGATTCGTCAGTAGCTTAAATTATAACGAGCCACTGAACTACTTTCTTTCAAGAGAAAAGTTTTGTGTATCAACAAATAAGAATGCTTAAAGAAATTTTCCATAACTTTCAAGAGAGATTTAAATGAAATATATTTAATATGGAAGGGCTTTTCGAATGCTTCACACTTGATGATCACAAAATTTCAATTGACTTTGATGTTTATTACTTTGATCTTGAAGAGATCAATTAACTTTTATCAGATAAGAGATATAGGAAAACCTGAATTTTCCTCTTGAATTCTATCCCAGATTTTTCTACGTGGAATTTAATATCTAAACATAGCCGTAGATTTGGGAAATATTCTTATTTACTCAGTGATTTATAACAAATGATTCTCATAATTACATTTTAAATTATAAATAAATCTGAAGATCTTTTTAAATTTACCGCATAAATGTAATCGAGCTTAGAACTGATTTTTTAAATTAAATAAATATATTTAAATGAAATATAATCTAATAAAACATGACATTCTGACGATGTTTTACCGCCCGCAATGATGGATCTTACTATATATTTATATAACTTTTTTAAAAATGAAGCAAAAAATTTTAGGGGTGCAAATAAATGTTTAAGTTAATAAAATAAAAACGCTATTGAAATCCAACTAATTGATATTGAGGAGTATGGCATTGAAATATATAAAAATGTGAAGGTTTCCATGCTTCTAATTTGTATCAGGCAATCAAACTGGTTTTATTTTTTTAGTCTCGTTTTCCTCATTTTTGTAATTAGCTAGATTTCGATAGCACCTCTTTCATTATTTCACTACCAATTGCATACATTTTCACTTTGCTTTTTACATAGACTTTTAAATTATTTATTGAATGTGGCCTAAGTATGTGTATAAAAGAATTTTCTTTTCGAGCTGAAAGAGATTTTTTCGATCACAAGTTATTTAATTTAATACAAGCAAAGATTGAAATAGTTTCTAAACGTATTTTATACTTTTTTACAGTGTTTTCAATCTTATATATGAAAAGAAGTAACAAATTAAGAATTTTGGATTTTATGATACTGAAAATTGATGAAAAGTCTCATTTCATAAATAAAAATTTCTATTAATATATTGCATTATAAAATTTTAAGATGTTTGCAATATGTATGGGTATATATAAATCACTTATAATTAAATTATAAATTAAAATCAATCACTTCTTTAATATCGAGGAATAATATCATTAAATCGAGGAATAATAACATTGGGTTTCTTTTAAATCAGGTAAACAATGCGTTTTTTTAATGTTTAAACTTTTTTAGGAATTATAATCGAAGTAAAATAGTATCGAAGTAATTATAATCGAAGTAAAATTATAATCGAAGTTAATAAAAATTAGTAAAAAAAAATCTTAACATTATATGGAATAAATGCTACAACTGAATCTAAGCCACTAAAATTCTATAATTTATAGTTTGATTTTTTCCTTAATTTAAATTTTGATTTTTTCTTTAATTTAAATTTTGATTATTTTTCTTTACTTTAAATTTTGATTTAAACATCGAAAGCATTTTGCACTATTTATACTTATACTTTACAGAAAATAATATACTGTTTTAGGGAAAAAATTAAGTGTCATTTAACAGAATGAAAACCAGCTTTAAAGTTTATTCTAGGATAGGTTTATTCCAGGGTGCTTTTTGTTTTTCTCAAAACAAAGTAAAATTAAAATAAACGCATAAAAATAAAAAAATAAAAATCAATTTTAGTAAATTTGAATTACTTTACTAGCATTTGAAATTTCGATTGAAAAATAATTTTTCCGGAGCATTCTTTACAAAATAACTCATATATTTAACTGCAAAATAAAAATTACATGAAAATTCTCGCATGTTTTTTATTACATTAAGAAGAAAAAAAGTAATGAAAGGAAAAAAAAGTTCTTAACTATTATAAAAAAGGCATATTTGCACGGCATATTAACCAATGTAAAAAAAAAGTTATTGACCATTTATTTCAGTTTCATAGTTAAATTTAACCTACTAAATAATATGTTTCCAGTACCAAAATATTTCCCCAGAAAATTTCTACAAAACTCGAAAAAGGCAAAAGAGATCTAAACGACTTGCTTTGATTTATAAAATATGTTTTCCTTTTAGCAGAGTGGATAATATTAGCATTAGAGAAAGATACTTTATATCTATTTGGCGGTAATCACAAGTGGTTTGGCAAAAAAAAGTCTAACTCCCATAAAATTGTATAGGATGGGATCCGTATTTTACAGATTTATCGATTTTTCTGCCATGTTTTGTGCTCTTTTAAAGCTTTTTTCGCTTAATATTATACTATAAGAAATATCTGTGCTTATATTGTTCATAAGAAATGATGAAATTGGTTTTCATACTTCTTCTAGCTTCTACTTCTTCAATCATGAAATTAATTTCATGGAGTACATTTTTTCTTCGAATATATTTCTTGATATTGCTAAATACTTTTTAAAGCATGTTTTTGTTTACAGAATATTGTGTTTTATTTAGTTTCATTTATTACATATGCTGCCTTTATTATTAATTTTATTTGCTGCATACGATACAAAACTAATTATCTCTACTTTTAAGGGTGATAGAATTTACAGAAACATACAACTTTTTCCCTTCAAAGTTGGGTCATGTAAAGTCGAGCAAATCATGAGTGGGTGCCTTCTTAGTGAAAACGGAGAACAGAATAAAGACGTGCAACAAAATATTATAAATCTTTATTGCTGAAAACGCTTCATTAAAGGATTTAACAAGTTATTACCGGCTGAAACACACTGGTAAAACTTTCATTCTAATATTATGGTATAATAACCGGTGGCAGTCTGCCCATCCAATCAACCGAAAAGCTCAGGTAAAGAACATTTTTTTACCTTTATGGTTTAGAAATTATTACCAACTAGTATGATTAAGAAACCATGAATACAAAACAATATGTTTTTTTTTACATTTACAACTATCATGACTTCAAAACAGTAGAAAAGAAATTTAACAGGACATTGGAGCTAGGCTCATTGTTAGGTAATTGTTATTGGAGTTGGGTAGTAGTTGAGTTATGTCTTTTCACATGAACCGTAAAATGGGGTTTAATTAATTTGTCGTGTTGCTTCACCTATCGTAAGAGATGAGAAATACCAGACTTTTTTGTGTTAACCAGCTTTATGGTGCTGCCATCTACGTGTGAGTGAGAGAATCTTATTCTAATTAACCATGGTCACAAATTGGGGAGTGCAGGACACTGTGAAAATTTCATGAGTTAAAGAGAATGGAGAAAATATTGTGGTGTCAACGTTGTGACTCGAGCACCCGTTCTCTCACTCAGAACATTGACAGATTAACCTTCTCGGCTAATCTGTCAATGAGCACAGCTGGATGGAACTATATGCCTTATTAAGTGGGCCAGGCTCGATGTATAAAATTCTGGTTGTTTAACCGTATTAGGGGAAAGAAGTTAATAAACAGCTTTTCTCACTGTTAGCAGATTGATTTCCGTCTTATTTATGGTTATATGACTGCTTTGTTTGAATATGGTAAAATAGCAATGAAATAAATTCTTATTTAACTATTTTTTCAGAGAAATTTCCAACAGTGTACAGGCTTCGCATCGGCAACGAAGTGCATAAGGCAGTCGTTGGAGTTTTACTAACGTAATCACCTTAATCCAGGTTAATCCGAAAAACACTGATCCAGGTGAATTTTGACCTCCTTATTTGAAGTAAAGCTTTTACTGTCTAAATTTTTTTTATTGAGACTGAAATATTGTTGCAGACAATCCCATTCTTGTTTCCAGTGATGATCAAAAATGGGTAATTTTCTAGAGTTTGTGAAACAAATCTCATGAATAATCGAATCCAATAAATTTAATTCCCGAGTTGCTATTCACTGGTCTCCGTCAATCATTAGCTTTACTGTTTCTTCATCAACTTAATTTGGCGAGGTGCATCTTAATCAAACTTTTTTTCAGATTTGAAAGTTTGCAAACCAGTTTTGGTATTGGTGTACTTTCATTGCACCAGCTCTATACACATGTGATAATTTTTACTTACTTGAACCATTTCCTTTTCCGATAATAAAAAAGCAAAATATTCCAGAAATTTTGATTTTTACTTCCCATACTTGAACGAGCGCCAATCGAAAGCAGCAGGGTAGAATCAATCGTACTTATTCACAAGCAAGCCTCGCTATATCAACTTTCAACATATGTGGTGACTTTCTGTGACTTTAGTGAGAAGTTTGCTGTAAAAAATGTAATTAAATCCTCTGAAGAGAAAAAATGAAATTGCTTTCTGAACAAACCAATAATTTAATGATTGAATTGACGCTTGTAGCACTTGGTTGAGTATTATTTATCCGCTGTTTCCTATTCTGGCGCTTTACTCATCTGAAAAATATACTGCAGTGTGACGGTGCCAATACAGTGAAAAGATAGAAGATCAATACACCCTCCAGCCACAATCATAGAGTTATTCCGAGTATCAACAGAAGGAACGAAGAGATTACAATCATGAGGTCGGCATTTTCAGCTACCTGTTATACGCAGTTATATATATATTTTTTGTTAAATTTTCTGGAACAGTTCCATGATTATTTTCTAATTGTTTTCATTTGCACATATATTTTCTTGTGACGTTTGTAATTTCGTTTCTTAACAAAAATCATTTATCAGTAAAAAGTTAAAGTGCACAGCGGCTGTATCTTGACAATTATGTATAAGACAATAATGAACATGGTCATTAGCTATAGCTGCAAAAGAGTGACTTATCGTTTACTCCTAGTCAATTGTAGCAAGTGGTCAATGCGAAATCATAATTAATGTTATAAATACCTAAATATAACAATCCCTTTAGTTTGAAAAAGTTTCCCAGACATAAATAGCAAACCGTTTTCTTCTTTATGTTTCTTCAAACAGACGAAAGACTTATAGCTGAAGTATCTACAATGGAAAAAAAAGTCAGCAATGTTTAGTAGCTACAAATTCTAACTGAAGCTCTTTTTTCAAGCAATAACTTTTGAATCATGCATGATATTCAAAACAGTTACAGCTGCTTCAGTTTCTTTCAGCATTTACAGCTACGTTCGCGAAGTTTTAAAATGTTTCCATTTTGAATTACTAGCTTCAAGATAAATAAAAGATTCGAAGCGAATTGTGGCAGGTGTTTCTCACTAAACGCAAGGAACTCGATTTATTATAAATATTATTCTGGTTTCCCCATACCTTTTCCCTTTTAAAATTCATGGGAAATTTTATGTTTTCAAATTCGTAGAAAGTACAAAACTACGAAGAACTTGCAATTTCAACTACATTCGTTATTTCCTATTAAATATATGCAAAACATATCAATAGAAATAAATGTTTCGCATGATATTTTTGAAATGAACTATATTTCGCTGTAAAACGTAAAAAATATAATAATATAAAACCATTACTTAATGTATATCAATCATATACGACTATCAATCATAATCATATATTCATTGTCCAGAAAATCCTACGATATGGTTCCAAGGATCTAGATGTTTTAGATTGCCACACACATTGTTAAATTTATAAAAATACTAATATATAAATACAACATAAAAAATACCTCAGTGACTTAATTATTATTCTAATAAATTAAAATTTGCATTGGTATTTTTTACTTGTGAAATATTTTTTACACCTGATTTAGAGGTTTTTACCTGAAATATTTATTCACTCTTCCTTATTTTTAAATAATATAATCCTTATTTTTAGATTTTTGCATCTTAATTAATTTTTTAAAATTAAAGGTTTAAAATTCAAAGTGGTACCATTTAACAACTGTTAAACGTTTCAAGAAATTGTTTACTTGTATAATTTTCACTTCGTGTTAGTGTGCCTAGTAAACAAATGCAATTAAGTAATGAATACAAAACTATAAGAAGTAATTAAATTTTAAAACAATTTTTGAAGTTCTTCACTCTAAATGATATTTGAATAGAATTCGTTACAGTTAAATACGAATTTATTGCTGTAATATAACAAAAACCAAGCAATCTTTATTGACATATTTTCGATGATTCAACAACTCTTTAGCTGCATTCCATTATTGCTACCATGGTTTCATCCCGATATCACGTGATATTTAACGAAACACGAAATTTAAAATCTTTAACAAAACTGCGTTCTTACTAGTGTATTCTATCCAGAGAATACTCAATAATATTTTACATTATTTAAAAAAAACATTCTCCTTCTGTGACGGGATAATACAGGGCTTAATTGCGCTCGCTTGTCACGCAAGCCTCTCGGACGTGAAACTTTGGGAAGAATGAGCCTGAATTCTCTACGTATTTATTTTATTTATGTAGTTTTAGTGATAAGGAATTAATTCTTCAACTTCCCCCTCCTCCTTGGGGTTTTCGGAAAAGTTCAACTCACCGTTATGACAGATCTCCAATGAAGAAACCCAGGCCCGCCCCTACGGCCATGTAACAAAGCAGGGCCACCCCCTGTGCCATTTATTAAAACCAACAATATATAATTACTTAAGGTATAGATGCATTACAATATTTGGTTTCACAGGTTAGTAAAATTTCATGATAAATTTTATAATTTAATCTGGTGCGTTACGCGTAATGCATTAAGCCTAATGTATTAAGCCTAACGCATCAAGACTATATGATGCATTATTAAGTCTATTGCTACTAAGGAAGTTCGTATTTACAAGCAAGAAAACATAATTTTTGTTTTAAAGCGTGATCTGATCATTTCCCGGGAAATGTTTTAAAGGCCGTTCTTCAAAAGCAGCCTCTCTCTCTCTCTCTGTCTTATATATGAGTTCAAAATATAGGGAAAACTTGGAAAAAATTGCAGAAAAATAAAAGGAAACGAAGACAAGCTATTAAAATAAAATAGCATTAAAAAATATATAAATAAATATCCGGGGAAAAATATATAATCTCTTCATCAACTTAAGCGATTATATCCGCAGAAAAGTGTGCTTTCTAATATTGTATCAATAAATCTAAAGCAAAATATATCAATACAATAGTGTGAAGAGCACTAAAAATTTTTTTTGAAAACAATTCGAACACATAAAGTACTAAATATCACGTAAAAACAGAAAATAAAATGTAAAGAAGAAACAGAACAAGACACAAAACGACATACATAAAGCGAGTAGTAAATTCAAATGAACTTGCATGGACTGGAAACTTTCAAGAATGATTTAAAATATTTTCGTAATAACATTGCCAGATTACAAAATATGAAAACAGAACCACAAATTTAGCTAAAAGTGTAAATAGAGGGATTCTATGTGTCATTTATTAAAACCAACAATATACAGGGTTACTCCTAATTCCCTCCGCCTGTGAACGCCATTTTTCTTTACTACAACTGGCTTCTGTGGTACATATTACTGCCATCTACCGGCAACTGCTTAAATTAAAACGTGAACACTTTCGGAATAATTTCATATGTTCGTTTTTGCCATATTCGTCTTCGTTTTTATACTATAACGCTTTGAAGCCCCGGAGGGAATTATGTATAACCCTGTATAATTAAATGTATAGATGAATTACAATATTTGGTTTCACAGGTTCGTAAAATTTCCTGATATATATTATGAATTAATCTGCCGCGTTACGCCTAATGCATTAAGCCTAATGCATTTAAGGAAGTTCGCATTTACAAGCAGGAAAAGATAGTTTTTTTTTAAAAAAAAGCCCCAGTTCTTCGTAAGAAAAATTCAATATTCTAACCACTGTGACATCGAGGTTAGTTTTTGCGATCGGATTAAGTTTGAATAAGTTAAGTCAGCTATACATTTGGACTCATAAAAGAAGCAAAAATTGAAACTAATTTTTTCTGGGTGTATTTTCATCGATGTAAAAAGATCTCGCCAAATTGGCTATTTATTAAAAAGTTTAATTAATTTCTTAAGACAATTCTTATCAGCAATAAATTGTATGTTTAATTAAAAATTAAAATTTTGCTTTAATATTAAGGCTCCTAAATTGCATTTTTTTAAAACTTTCTTTGGCGAATGCGAAAAAGCTTTGAAGAATACCCTTAAAATTCCCCGGAACAAAAATAAACAGATATACGCAACAGTAACTTAAAATCCATCTTACTTAATTTTAATAAAACAAATTCCTTTCATAGTTTCACAAAATTTATTTTACCAAGTCAACAAAAGGGAGGCTTTTTATATTAATAATTCACTAGAAACGGAAATAAATGATATTATATTATTTTTATGTAAAATTTAAAAGTACCATCATAAAGAAACAATGCGTAGAAATATGATGAGAACCTTATTCCAGATAAAACTTTTGGTATTCCAAAATACCCGAGGGTGTCGTCATAAAATAAATTTCCTATGTTTCCTGAAAGCTATGACCTATTTCGAAGGGAAAATTTCTTTCAAAAAATCTTATCCAAGCGCATCCTGGTGAAAAATTGCACCATTCTGTAATTTCAACAAACCATATTTGTAGAAGTTGTACCGGGTAATATATTTCTCGTAAATGTTTAGCTAAATATTTTACATGATGAAGAAAGAATTATTTTTAAAACCTATAGAAATTAGATTTCTTGCTCAATTTTTATTAAGTATCACTCTTATTTCTAATACATTTAATCTTAAATATCTTAAAAGAGTTTATATATTCGTAAATAAATCTTAGTAATTTTGAATAAAATAATTTATTTATTTTTAATTTTATTGTATATGAAATAGAAATATTATTGTAAATTTCTTAAAGTTAATAAAGTTAAAAAACCTTTTTAATTTTATTGTATCGTTAAATCGCGCGGGAATTTTCGTTTAAAAATCTTATTACAAAATATATTATAGTAATCATTACTGAGTAAAATCGATGAAACACCACCTGAAAAGACTATTCTATTTCATACAATTTTATGCTATTGTTAACATTATTATTATTATTTAATGAATTAAAGATGATAAACGCACTCCAGGACAGAATTGAAACAGTTACATCGAACTATTAAATTTTAATTTCTGACAATTCCTACAATATAATGTATTGACATCGAGCATAGATTGTCATTTAAAAACCTATTCTTTATTTTTAAAGATATTTAAAATAATTTGTCACTTTTGAAAGTTTTGTTTCTACAACCTGATTAGAATGTCAATTTTTTCTTCGCACAAACGTGGTAAGAAAAACTATCTATTGTACTTGATAAAAAGAAAAAAAAAGAAAAGAAGCAAAAAAGAAAAAAGGAAGAAAACGGTTACAGATAATAAAAGAAGAAATTTAAAAACATTTTAAAATTTAATAATTATTTGAAATTTAAAACAGAACTTAAGAATTAGAAAAAGGCAACAGTGAAAATATATAATCTTGTTATCAGCTCGCGTAATTATATCCAAAAAAATAGTGCTTTCTTATGTTCTCTTAATATAGCCAAAGTAAAATATATCTGTACAGTGATGCAAGGAGCACCAAAAAAAAAAGAGAGAGAGACAGAGAGACTTGCAAATAACTTGCAAAATTTATCTAAATATATTTCCTTAACTATGTTTAATCTTATTTTATAGCCGTCGTTGGACAGATGACCCAATCTTGAGTTCACGGCTGCCAATGTTCTACTCCTCAGCCAACTTTTGAACCCAATCCAGAAGACAAGGGAACTTCTGGATGAAGTATTGAGAGAAATTTGTCTTCGTGGAGTACTTTTAGATAGAACTAACCAGCATTTGCGTTACATGTAGAGGAAAACCCAAAAACCTCCCAGGGTAATGCTAACAGCAAAAGGAACTCTAACACAGGATCCGCCTCCCTCTAAGGATATTTTACTTCAGCACTGAGGTCAGTCAAGTCAGATGCAAAATTACTATCAACCTGCCTTGGCTGGGATTCGATAAACCTCATTGGGGAAGCTAGCATTCCATCACCTGAGCCACCATGACAAATGTAGTTAATTTTTATTTGATTAGGCTTTATATCCAATTATCGCATTCGGTTAATTTATGTATGCTTATGGTTTATATTCGATATCAAATATGCTTAAATTTATTTGATTCAGTTTTGTATTCTGTTGTCAAATTGAATTTGGTCAAATTATATTCTATTCGTTTAAATTATGCTCGATTCGGTTTTATGTATTTTGACGGTATTATATGGTATTCAAAATTCTATAAAGCAAATTAATAACTATAAGTGCAGCCTAATTCCATCTCTTTTCATAGTTTTTATTAATTAATTCTGTTTCTACCACTAAATTTTCAATTCATGAAATTATTAGTCGGCGTAAAATTAATCAAACGTTATAACTTTTAATTTTTTTAAAGTTGTTGATTCAAAAAGAAATTTAAAATTGCAAGAATTTACTCTGAATAAATGATTTAAGCTATGCATTTTTTAAAAATAAATATCGGCACAAAAAGAAACAAAATATATGCATTAAGTAAAAGCAAAAAAAAAAAAAGAAATGCGATCAGCTTTAATGCTTTCAAGCGATTTGTTACAAACTTAATCTATACCATCAGTTGAATAAAATTTTAAAGCTTTTTCTAAAACGGTATAGTTTGTTTTTTCTTGAGGTATAATAATTCTTGTTTAGCTTTGCGGATTAATTTCTTTCGCATATTTAAAAAAATAACAATTATCTTCATGATAGAAACAGAAAATGGATTTTTTAAAATCAATTTTAAACATACATTTTAAATATTTTTCTCACTAACTATTTTCTTTATATTACTCTCTATTACATTAATTGTTTTATTTTTCGTAACAGTGAACATTTCAAGGGAAGTAGTATTCATATATTGTGATTTCGAAAAACACACGTTGAGAATTTAATTTAAATTTTGACCTTGTTTAGTCTTGTTACTTCAAATCCAACTAAAAGACTAGAAACGCTTTAATCGTAAAAGAATTCCTATTTGTAAGAGTTCCTATTATCTGTAAGAGTTCCTATTAAGAGTAAGAGTTCCTATTATTTTTAAGAATTCATATTTTTAAGAAAAACTAAACCAGTATATAAGAATTTAATAATTATGAATAAATAAGTCGATATCAATTTGGCATGAAAATTAAAATAGAAATAGTATCAACTCTTAAAACTAAGTAATAGCTATTCAAATTGTTCCGAATTTAAAACTGACTTCAGTTATTATTATAGTTCTGTCTCATTAAATATTAGTAGTGTCAGTGTGAACTTCAAGTAACTTTTCGACTTTAAAGTCTAAATATATAAAAACTCTATAACTTTCATTTTAGAATCAGAATTTGTAACTCAACACATCTTATTGTATATTTGATGACTTGCTGGATTGGACTTCGCAGCGACCTAGAGGAGAAATCCATTGGCTCTTTGAAGGCTTTTTTTGTAACTTTCACTTCATTCCCTCATATATTTTCTATAACTCAAAATTTCTTAGAGGTTTACTTCTGGCAACGTATTTTCTTTCTTTTCCATTACCTATACATTCCCGATCGAAAAGCATCAGTACTTTTCTCATGTGTATTTGCCTTGCAACTCTTACAGTGTTTTAGGTTTTAGATTTTTTTTTAAATAAGAAGATATTACGATTCTTTAAAAAAAAAGGACATTCTTAAGTTTTGTTTATTTCAAAGATACGAGAAACTTATTTTTGTACAAATTACAAAATTTAAGGAGTGGAAACGCAGAGTAAACTATTGATACGCTTACTTGTACAACATAAACGCACACATGCAGATAACTTTTAATTACGAAGATATTACTTTTATTTTAATAAAAAAAATATTTATTTATTTAAAGCAGAGAAACCTAATTTTTGTATAGTTAATGAGTGAAAACGTTGAGTAAACTAAAGATTTGTTTACTTGTAGAACATAAACGCACACATGCAGATAATTTTTAACTACAAAGATATTACTTTTATTTTGGTAAAAAAATATTTATTTATTTAATTTATTTATTTATTTATTTATTTAAATTTATTTATATATTGAAGAGAAACTTAATTGTGTGCAAAATTATTATTGTTAAGGAGTGAAAACTATGAAATTAATCATTGATGTCTTTATGGGTACAGCATAAACCTATGCATGCAGATTACTTTAAAATAAGAAGATATTACTACACTGAGAAATTTTCCCCCCACAGAATATTGGAAAATTTAAAGTGTTTCTGACTCTATACATACATATTTCTCTTCACTCCGAATTGCAGCATAGGGCTTTAATCATAGCTTTCCCTCTTACTCTAATTGCGGCCAGATATTTCGCCTCTCTCCTTGTCTTTTCTATTGTTTTTAATTCGTTTATAATCGTACTATGTCAAGCAGTTTTAGGTCATCCTCTTTTTCTATTGCCATGAGGGTACCAATTAAAACTTCTTTTACTTTACATTTTTATGATTTACTTAGAACATGACCAATCCATTTCCATTAACGTTTTTTTTAATTTCCAGATCAACTGGTTTCTGTTTTGCTTTTCTATGGGTTTCTACATTACAATTTATATGTAACCACTTGATACACAATATTCTTCTTAAAGAGTTGTTAATATTAGGGTGGTGGTGGAAAGTAATGTCGTTTCGAAGCGTTTGATTTAGGTTATCAAGATTTTATTTTTAATGAATAATATATTCAACCTTGTTTGTAACAACCTTCCAATGCTGTATCACTTTCAATGCCGGATCAAAAATTAATCGCGAAATTTTTTTTTAGACAGACGAATATTTAATACGCCGAAACGACATTACTTTCCGGTCCCCCTAATAAGTATAATAATATGTTTTTTAATTTTGCTTCTACTGAAGTGACATGTCTCAGATCCATATAGTAAGACAGTTAAATGTTTGATGGTTAATCACTTAAACTTTTCTCTCTAAAAATTCTGGAAAAGGGTAAACATTCTCAGAAAATTATCTTTAAATTTATTTTAATTTAAATTCGCAATACTCTAAATTTAATTTTTAATTCTTAAATAAATCAACTAATTCTTCAGACGAACAGTCTGGAGAAATGTATTTGTGGGATCTATAATTTTGAGCAACCAGGTAAAATTATCGTAATGTATAGTAATAGCCTTTCTGGAAAAAAGGCCGTAATTCTGGTGATAGAGAGCTCGCGTTCCAAGGTCCCAAGGTGTCCTGAATTCGAATGCTATCGATGGATTTGAATTCCGCACCCGACCACACAGTACTGACGTAAAATATCCTAAATAGTATACGAAACATGGGTTAGAGTCTTCTTGCCGTGAGGCTAACCGTGAGTGACTTTCATGGTTTCTCTCTCTATGTAACGCAAATGCGGGGTAGTTCCATCAAAAAGTCCCCCACGAAGCCAAAATTTTTCCCAATACTTGATCCAGGAGTTCCCTTGTTTTCTGGATTGGGTTCAAAAGTTAACTGAGGAGTAGAACATAGGCAGTCGTAAACTCAAGATTGGATCATATGTCCAACGACGGTTACAAAGTAAAATAAAACAAAGTAAAAACTGGGAATGCTAAAATACACTCAAATAGTGATAATACCCTAAAAAAAGTGATAATAAAAATTCTGTAAAAGAGGCTTAGAATGACAAGACTTGTTTTGAAGCAATGGCAAAGTTCAAAGAGTTGAAAATTGGTAGACGTAAACTTAAAATTATGCCGGTTGTTCAACGACGTTTGCAAAATAAAATTTTGGTTAATAAAGCCAAATACCGTTCATAATAATAGATTATCAGTTCCTATAGTAACGGTTCATTGGAAATTCTAAATGTCAAAATTGTAATTTTTACTACCACACTTTTATGAAAGAATACAAAATTGAAAAGTAAATTTAACTGAATAAATTTTATTTAACTCGTAGGTATCATGATAGTGATCGTAAGTATCATGATAAAAATTTTTTACAACATTTACAAACTTTTACGACATAATATTACAAAATTTAAAAGTAAATTTAACTGAATAAATTTTATTTAACTCGTAGGTATCATGATAATGATCGTAGGTATCATGATAAAAAATTTTTACAACATTTACAAACTTTTACGACATAATATAAGACAATACTTGATAATTTTACCAAAATTATTATTAAATCGCTTGGGTAAAACTACCGAGCCTTTCTGTGTTCCCAAAGAATTAGAAAAACGGTAACGTTTATCATATTCTGGCAATTTCGATCATACTTTTTTTTCACAGTGTAGCATTGCTAAAAGTTTTATAGTGACAAAGCATACTAAAAGTTTTATATTTGATTTTTGTTTATAAATCTGATTAACTGACTTAATTAATTTAAAGTTAAAAAACTTTAAATTTAAATTTAATTAATCGTCCTTTTTTTGAATTACTTACATTCTTTTTATGTTTTTCAATGCTAATTGATCAATTTTCTAAATTAATGCTACACTCATTAGTTACACATATATAAGAGTAAAAAAACAGCCTTTCTTTTCATTGTTTCAATATATACCCGTTGATATCCGACCACTTTGAATAAAACAGGGAACCGGTATATTTCGAAATAAATTAATTTATCCTTCAAAATATAGTTATTAACATTCAGAAATGTTGGTTTTTGGAACTAGAGGAATGTTTAATTAACATGTATGTAGCTGGATAAGAAACTGATTTTGTCTAACTTTCCCCCGAGAATTTTAAAAAAAAAGCCGAAACTATTTTGGGTTTAATTGAAATTAAAGTCATCTGCTTTTATGATCCACAATTTTTATTTTCCAGTCAGTGTATACATCAAATATGCGTAATTTATTTTTTGTACTAATAGAAAAAAATAAGAAAATATTTCTAATATCAACAATTACAGGGACCAAAAGGGAATTAAAATACAATGCAAACAACTTGATACGGAGATGCATATTAAATTTAAATTGCTATTGATATGAA
Organism: Parasteatoda tepidariorum; assembly: GCF_043381705.1. NCBI lineage: Eukaryota > Metazoa > Arthropoda > Arachnida > Araneae > Theridiidae > Parasteatoda > Parasteatoda tepidariorum. The sequence continues at coordinate 83,271,728 of NC_092207.1, forward strand.
AATAATTTTTAAAGTATCGAATAAAGTAATTACTGATAGTAAATAAAAGTTATTTGTCAATAAAATTGCGTTTTAATGCTCATATATAATTCATGAGCTAATTTTATGGTAACACATTCTATCTTATGAATACAAATTAGAATATCATAAACATTGATAGAATTTACAAAAAAAAACTGCGTTTGATAGAAAAGTATTTTGAAGGTAAGAAAATACTTTATTTTAAAGTATTATTCATACAATATTTAAAATATTCAGTTGAAATAAATCTTTAAAACTGATACAAAATTAATAATGTGCTTCTAATTTTTTAACAGAATCTCAATTTAAAAACTTTTTTTTAGTTATTGTCATCCTAATTTCGTATTTTATAAACATACTGATTTATTTATCTTGAAAATTCTAAACACGTAAATGAAACGGCTTATGATATAAACGTTTAGAGTAGATATCAAAATGAATAATGCTTCTTTCAAAATAATTTCTTTTGACATTCTGTGTATTTTCTGTGCTTTATTTTGCCGTGAAGTGATTAAAAAAATTGAATCAATAAAAGTTAAATTTGATAAATTAAATTTGCTACTGATATTATTTTATTCATAATTTTTTCTTTAGTTAAAAAAAGAAAGGAAAATTATTTTCGATAGTTAAATATAGTTCATACCGTCAAGTAGTTAGTAACGTGGGCTGCGGTGACTTAGGGAAGAGAGTGTTCGCTTCTCAATGAGGTGCCCCAGGTTCGAATGCCAGCAGTGGCTTGTAGATACGAACTCGCACTTGTACCGATCACAGTGCTGATCCTAAATATCATCAGTGGTAAATGGATCTGCAGTGGTAGAATCCTCTTACCATTTGGTTACAAATGGGAGGTTTCCATGGTTTTACTCGCTATGTAACGCAAATTTGAATTAGTTCCATCAAAAAGATTTCCATGAAGGTTAGTTTGTCCCAACACTTGATCCAAGCTTTCTCCAGTCTTTTGGGTTGGGTTTAAAGTAACGGAGTTGAACATTGGCAATCGTAAACAAAGGACTGTGTCTGCTGTTCAACAGCGGTTATGAAATAAAATATAAAATAGCTATTAATATTATTAGTAGATAGAATACATATTTTTGCAATAACGTAGATGAAGCAATAAATTTTTCATCTCATAATTGAATTCAAGTATACTATGGTTAAAACTTGGTATAAAAGTCATTAATTAGTTTATAAAATAATTTATGCAACTACATTCAAAATGTATTTTTTGAATGATTTTTCTGCTTTAGTTTTCAGTTTTTTAAATTCCAAATATAGCAAAAATTAAGCTAATAAAGATAAAATAATTCAATTACAAGAACGAACAGGAGATTGATTAATTTGCTTTAATTTTTTTATTTTACTTTTTCTCTTTGAATGAAAGAGAGTTGAAACATTCTAAAAAAGGAACACTAACTTACATAGCCGATTTTGAGTTAATATTGTACATCAAGTATGCATGAGTTGAATTCATTTATGAAACTATTATTAACAAGGAAACAAATTCGTATTTATCAATCAAGTCCTAGCTTCCCACACATCTTCATTTTCGAGTAATTTTTAATCATCCCTATATGGTTTTTAAACTCACGTTCTATAGTAAATTTAAATTCTCTTAATGTCTAGCACCACTCGGTATAAAACTGGGTGGGCTTCAAGCAGCCACTGAGAATAGAACCCCAGTCATTAAATATGATGTGCCAGTACTTTAATTACAGTGCTCTTTACTTTTTGAAATAATCATAAACAGTTTGCAAATGAGCGCTACCATAACGGAGTAAAATTAGTAAAGTAAGTGATAAAATTATTCTTTTAACTATGACAATAGCGATTTGTATTTCAAAAAAAGCAACATATAATTAAGTAATATAAATAATATCAGATAATTTTGGAAACTAAACATCTTATATTATTTTAAAGTGAAACACAAACAGTTTTTGAATTTCGAAAAGGGGTAAAAATAAATATTTATTTCATTTGCGAAAATGTAAGCGTCAAAAGTCATCAGAATTTTAATTAAAACAACCACGCTAGTGGAATATTTATTTTTGTGTGTTGAAAATATTCAGCTGATGTTACTTGTTTTAAGAAATACATAGTTAAAATCTTGTTTAAAAAACATGACAAGAAGATGATGTTTTTGAAGATTTTTTAATTGATATGTCATAAGCATTAGCGTGGAAAAACCATTATCTTGTCAGTTATATTGAAAGCTATTTTTAAAAGCCTTATTTCTTAAAGCTTTTCTTGATTTTTATAGAAAAAAATGTTAAATAAAATACTTATTTTTTATAAATAATTGGCATGGTTTTTTTCAACTACGTTTAACTTTGTGTTCAGTATTGGAAGATTCATGTTTCCGCCTTGACAAGAATCTTACTTCTGGGCAAAATGTCAGTTGTAGCATTTTTTTAAAATAAATTTTATGAAGTAAAAACTTCAAAATGGTAACTATAAAAGAATTTTTTCTGGTTAATAAAACTAAAATATTCGGAATTTAAACCATCCATTTGTCAGTTTTTCCGTTCATATGGTAGCGTTTTGCCAGAAATTCTGATTTTTGAAATTATAGATTTTTATTAACATAAATTTAGTAAAAAATTACAAACTTAATTAAGCGAATGAAGGGATTTTGTACATTGCTCTAAAAAATTATGATAAAATTACCAAATTTTACCACAGTTACCAAATTTTATCACAGACTGTAGAACCATACTGTCTTGTACATTTTACCTAGAGCGTTACCAAAACTAATTTCTAAAATTACTGAGCTTTTCATTGGTTCTATCGAGGTACTGAGCTTTTTATTGGCTCTATTGGCCCGAAACGAGGTAAATTTTTCCACATTCTTGTAGTTTTGATCACGCACCTTTTCTTGGAGTATCTTCATGTTCTGGAACCTTGATTTATTCAAATAAAGGCCGAATCTCCGGTTAACGACGTGAGGTCTTTGATAGCTTTTAGCACGGTAACTGAATGAATGATAATGTCCTGATTTGCCACCGTGGTGTTCTAGTTTTGTTTTTCAACGGTGTTTTTTTTTCTTTCCAAATCTGCTTTGTTTACTCCTTATATTGCATTATGCCGATTCGCACTGAATCTAGTTACTTTTTATTTTGATAGGACTTACTTTTAAAACACATTTTGCTTAATCTAATTATTCAAAATCACCCAGAAGGTCAGGAAAAATAATAATAAAAAAATAGAACTATTTTAGCTCTATTTATTACTTCTACATGCCTTACAAATTCGTTTCTTGATTGTATGGAGTTGATAAATATTCATTTAGTCATTTTCTTCCACCTGCCTGAAGAATAGCTATTCAGCAAGTAGGCAATAAAAGCGACGGTGTATTTCATAAAAGAAAAAAACGGAATTGCTTTAATATTTTTATCACTTTGTAGTATATATTTGGTGTGAGGGAACGATAACATATATCAAACATAGTGGCATGGCGCACGATATACTTTTATAAACTGGAATAAATTTTGCTTCGAAAGCTTCTATTCACTAAATCAAGTTTTTCATTGAGCATTGGTATTCACCCAAATACCAAAAGCAAATTTGTTCTTCACGTTGTTCGATGGATCACCAGGAGGCACATCTCCATTCTCATTCCTTCCTATGATCCATAATGTTTTGTTTTCTGCGAGTCAACATCCCATATTGAGAGGAAAAGAAAATTAACTGTCAGTGAAGAACTCTTACGGAAATAACGAGCTTCCAGAGATCAATAAATCAAAGCTCTTCCCTCAACCGAAGTGGGAATGAAGTACTGACCTGGGGTGAGTTCCCGTGAAATATCCCGGGGGCCATCAACGATGGGAAGCATTAACTTTAAAAATAATGGCGAGATGGAAGAACTTACTGAGTTACCAATTTCAAGTTTATGCTAAACAATGTATTTTTATAGGATATTTCTTATGGTTCAATATTGCGTTGCTTTTCGGTATTTGAAAAATAGGGAAAAAATGAATGGAAATAAATTTGATTTATTTATATCCTACATCAAAGAAAGAACAGCAATTCAGTTTGTAAAATATTTACTCTTCTCTAGAGGAGATACGTTTTATAGTTTTATTTATGGTCATTGCATTCATATGAGATGCTGTATTTGTATTCAATTTTAAAGCAATAAAAATAATTGTAAATCAAAATTTATATAATATTTTTCACTTTCTAAACATTTTTGTTTAAAGGTATTTGACGTGAGTACGAATATTAGTTTAGTATCAATATTTTTTTTATAGTAGATATAGAACTATGAACACGAAGAAAAATTGAATAGTGTTCTGAATTATGCAACACATATTTCAAATTTATCGATTATTTATCAATGGTATTATTATGTAAAACGTACAAAGCTACTGAGTTTCAGAAACGAGTCTATAAAACGAATGGTTATATTTATCTTAAACTTTTTAACAATTTAAAAGATATTTAAGTACATATAATTTTAAATATTTTAGTTTTTGGAAAAAGAAAATTAAATTTTAGAAACTTTTAACAAAGATTTAAAAATAAAAATTTTTTTTGAAGTTATTTCTGTCTTTAATTCTGATACATATTATTATAATTCTGATGCAATCCTGTTTTTGAAAATTATTTTTGTCTTTGATTCTGATAAAAAATTATGCCTTAATGTGATTAGCTAATGAATGTTAACTAAGAATAATGTGGTAAACTAATATTCTTCTTCTGAAATAAAAAGATAGCTGAGCAGACACTTTTTCTAGATTAAATATAAAATTTTAAAATATAGATTTATGAAACTTCGAAGGTACGAATACAAATTCATAAAATCTACAAAAATAGTGAAAAATTTATTTTTATGTAAAAATTTAAATTTATTTTTATTATCTTATGACATCATTAAAATATATATAAAAGTAATTAATCTTACTGATGTATGAAGTTAATCTTGCACAGTGTGCAGAAATTATTCCTGCAAAAAATTAATTTCAATAAGTATTTATTAGTTTTTTGTTATTTTATTGAATAATTGTCGAAACAATTCTGGATTAAGAGGTAAACAATCTTCAAAATTATTCTAAAGAATGCATTTTTGTGTGACAAAATACAGAATTTCAGCAATATTGGTTCAATAGTTATTGAAAAATCGAATTTTAACAATAAGACATTTTCAAAATTCTTTTTTTAGACCCCATTCAACCGATTTCGATCAAACTTTGTATTTTCCATTTAAAATAAAAAAAAATTTTAAAGTGGTGTAATTTATTGGATACTTTAAAGTTAAAAAAATGTTTCATCTGTTATTAAATGAAATAAAAAAAAATAATAGAAAATAATAAATATGTCCTAAAAAGTTTAATTTTGCTCCTAAAGTTTAATCTTTAAATAAATGAATTTTATAAGTTCTCGAGTTATGGTGAAATACGCTAAAAGCAAAATTAACATTAAGGGGTCCAAACTTTTGATCGCTCTTCGGAACAAAATATGGGGGCCATTTTCCCCACATTCCCCGGATACCCTGATATTTTGGGGGTCAAAAATTGGAATTCGTCGAAAAAAAGATACGTTTATACTGAGAAAGTTTTTTTGTGTCTGATTTCGTAACTTAAAATATCGTCTGCTCTAACTAATTAGCCTATTTGAGGCCACCCCTTTAGCCTAGAACGATTGAGTCCTAGACCGTGAACATCAGATCATTAGATTAAATAAGTATTCATGGTGGTCGATTTTCTTTAAATTTTGTGCACTGTACAGTAATTTATTACAGTTCTACAGATATAATTGAATGGACATAAAAATAAAGCTTTTTCTCCATCTTTTGAACTCATTTTAAAAAACAACAACTTTAATTAGTCTCGAGTTCATTAGCTGATAAACACCAAAGTTAATTAAAACTTAGATAAAATATATTTTTTCATATACTAAGTGATTTTGTAAGTTCTAAAGAATTAGAGAAAAGTATAATTAATCAATGCCAAGCTTTATGAGCTAAAAATCAATTTTACGTGAGAAGAGAAACATTAAAAAANAATGAAATAAAAAAAAATAATAGAAAATAATAAATATGTCCTAAAAAGTTTAATTTTGCTCCTAAAGTTTAATCTTTAAATAAATGAATTTTATAAGTTCTCAAGTTATGGTGAAATACGCTAAAAGCAAAATTAACATTAAGGGGTCCAAACTTTTGATCGCTCTTCGGACCAAAATATGGGGGCCATTTTCCCCACATTCCCCGGATACCCTGATATTTTGGGGGTCAAAAATTGGAATTCGTCGAAAAAAAGGTACGTTTATACTGAGAAAGTTTTTTTGTGTCTGATTTCGTAACTTAAAATATCGTCTGCTCTAACTAATTAGCCTATTTGAGGCCACCCCTTTAGCCTAGAACGATTGAATCCCAGACCGTGAACCATAGATCATTAGATTAAATAAGTATTCATGGTGGTCGATTTTCCTTAAATTTTGTGCACTGTACAGTAATTTATTACAGTTCTACAGATATAATTGAATGGACATAAAAATAAAGCTTTTTCTCCATCTTTTGAACTCATTTTAAAGAAAAAACAACTTCTTTAATTAGTCTCGAGTTCATTAGCTGATAAACACCAAAGTTAATTAAAACTTAGATAAAATATATTTTTTCATATACTAAGTGATTTTGTAAGTTCTAAAGAATTAGAGAAAAGTATAATTAATCAATGCCAAGCTTTATGAGCTAAAAATCAATTTTACGTGAGAAGAGAAACATTAAAAAAGGCCGTTTAGTTTACAAAAGGCAAGAAAATCAAATATTCAATCCTGGTAGACATTGATAAATGATGTAACAAGTGTTACAACAAACTTCTAAGGATATTTCATTTGCTTCCAAACATTTGCATTTTTTGCATGTATCGAAACTCATCATGATATTGATTTAAAAATGAATTAATTCTATGCTAGTAATATAAAATTTAAATTTATTCATACTTAAGAGAATCATGCATTGTTGCATGCTAAAATCATGTGAAAAGCTATAAGTGAAAGATAAGTATAGGTATTAGATATACCTACTTTGGCATGGTTAAGAAATAGAAAAAGGAATGGAAATGAAATATTTTACTAAGAAATATAAAAATATAACTTAAAAATTTTAAAAATTTCCGAAAGTCCAATTAGAGCATAAAATATACTCAATGGAAACAGGAATTAAAAGTCAATATTTATATTAGTTATAGAAATATTAATACTTCATAATATATACTAAATAAAATATTGACACTAGAGCAGCCAGATTTCGGACTTACCTAAAACCGAAAATTTGGGTCAATTTGACCCTCGTAAGAAAATGAAATACGCAAACATTTTTAGAGGTTAAAAATAGTTTTCGCTTTTTTAATTAACGTAATGACAAAATATTAAAATCTAATGTAATATTGTATTACAGATTATTCTTTCACAAGAGCGCAGGTATTCGGAAAATAAACAAACGACATGAGCACAAATAATGCACGTTGGAGAAAATCATGTTTTAAAATGCTAAATTCCATCATGAGTCAGACATTAGCGCAAGCTGTATACAGTATATCCGCATGACGTGATAGTGACAATAATATATCAGAAAATTGTTTTCTAGAATTTCTCATTGCTAGCATTCGTTTTATTCTTTGCCTTGCGATGTTAAAAGCCATATTTCTTATGTTTTAGAGACTGGATTTTATGAATTAGGGGCAAAGCACTAATTTTTAGTTCTTCAACAAAAAGAAGAATGAATTTGCTATGAGTAATTCGAGCGACGAAGAATTTATTGAAAACAATTCAAGCAATGAGGGCAGCAATATCACAAACGTCTTAAGGAAATGCATAACACCTGCAACTTTCACATATTTGCAACTTTCACACTTTTGTGTTAAGTAACATTGCTTGGCTTTTGCTATGTGGTATCTTTGTTAAAACATTCACCCGAATACTATTCAGAATTAGCGTATTCTTTTTCTTTTGCACCTACATTGTAAGTATATAAGTTTTGTTTTGCAGTGACGAAGAATGACGCAGAAATTTAGAGGAAATTTCCTTTTGTTCTAATGCAGTATCCTTGTAATGTAGGTTTTTTTTAGGAAAAATAATTCCTAGGACAATATTTTTGGAAAAAAATTCCTGTTTTACTGTGGCAAAAGATAATATGGCTGCGTCTAATGTTTAGAAGTGGTTCCATAATTAAAACATTATGCTTTCACCAGGCTGTAATTCAATTTCCCTTTTTTTAATTTTCACGAATATACATAGCTATCAAAAAAAAATTTATTATATATATTTTTTACTATATAATACTTAATTTATAAAAATATTAATTTAAAACAAAAGATCTGATATAGGTTAACAAATGATCAGCCGTAATTTTACAGCAATATTTAATGCGAAATCACTAAATCATTGTAGTTAAATAATTATTCCTGTAAAATACACAGTATGAAAGTTTAGGTAAAAATGATTTTACTGGTAAAGTTAATTTTACGGATGATGCACCCAAGGTGACGGTATTTTTAAATATCGGACTTTTTTGAAATTTGATTTCTCAGGAACTACTCAATCAATTTTACTCAAAATATGTACTTCATCAAATAAAATTATATGCTTTTGAATTGTGCAAAAGTCTGCATAAATTTCAAATCAAAATTTTTTCGACTTTCATGAAATAAAATAATAAAAAATGATAAATATTTACAAAAAATTATTTTTTGTATGGAGTTAGCGTTGGATGTACGAATTTTATAATTCTATGCATAAATTTTCAACCCGCTTAAAAATTCTTTGAGATATAGCGAAATACACTAAAAGAAAAATTAACATTAAGGGGTCCAAACTTTGGGAATTTTTTGGTTTCTCCGGAGCAAACTATTGAAACATATTTCCTAGATTTTTGGCTACTCCTTATATTTTAAAAGTCAGAAATCTCAATATGTCGAACAAATTGTTTATTCAGATAAAATCCGTTTTTGTGTCTGATTTCGTAACTTAAAATATCGTCTGAACGTATTAAGTAGCATATTTGAGGTCACCCTCTTGAGCCATTATGATTGAGTTCTAGAACGTGAAGATCCGGTTATTAAATCAAACGTTATTCAAGATTGTCCGTTTTTTTGGCTCATTGCACACTAAAAACAAAGTTATTAAAAATGTTCACGAAGTCATCTTTTAATTTACTATGTATAGAACTAATTTTGGAATGGCATAGCTATAACGAATTCTTTTCTAATAATAAATAATAAAGCAGTATTAAAATTTATTTTTTACGGTAGAACTTTTTTTTCTCATTCTTCACACTACTTTTTTTTCGAAATTAAATACATCAAATACCGCAAAGAAAGAAAAGAAAAACACTCCCATAAAACTGTTCCTGCCTAAAACACTCCCATAAAACAGCAAACTTCTCTTGAGAGTGGAATAAGTGAAATTTTTGAACAATTTGAAGGATCGGGAACTTAAATCTTCACTTGCACCCACCGTCTAAATTTCAGGAGGCTAGCACAAATGGTTCTGCTTATATGAGAGAGAAATACTCACACAAACTCTCCATTTTATTGTTACAGATAGAGATATAAAGGAGTAAATGACAAAGAAATTTTAACAAAATGCTTTATTTCAAGAAAACATAGGTGTTCTCTTCAAAAGCCTCAGTGTAATCACATTTTAATGCAAGGTCTAAATTTTCTTCCTGTTTAGTGAAAACCTCTTTTGTTTTAGTGTTTGCCTCTGAGTCCATCCATCATTCGAAGCCTCATAAAAGTCAACGGTTTGTGACGAAAGTGCAAATTAATGTCTTCTACTCTCCTTTGACATGAGTTCGGATCTCGGAGTTTTGGATTACGCGACAGAACTTGTTTACCAGAACTAAAACCTCTCAAGTTGTTGAAGAGTGAAGCGAGTGTCTTGAGGGAATGTAGAATAGGATCCAGAGGAATATAACCATTTTGGCTGAAAAATAAAGTTGCTAAGTCAGCAAATATTGAGACTTGAAATATGTTTAGACGAAAGTTTTGAAATATGTTACGAAGAAATTTAAGAGTGGTGTTTTGTTGAACGATAGAAAGCAAAGAATTTCTTTGTTTTTATTACGATTTGAAATACATGAAAAAAATTTTAACATTAAAAAATATGAATTAGTATAGAGCTGATAAATTTAGATGAACAAATAACTGAATTCGACTCATTATAATAAATCGAATAAATTGTCTAATTATTCGATTTATTATAATGAGATAATTATAGTAAATATAATAAATTGATTATTTAACGAGAATGGTTTTAAAATAAAATCGTCCTCGTCTAATAAATAATTTATTATTATTTTATATTAGAAAGCATTTTATTAAATTTAAATGCATTATATAAAATAGTACTGCAATATATAATGCATTAAATATTACTAGTAGCCGACCGGCCTGTGGAGGAGGCTGGGAACTGTCCTTGCATCAGAAAGGTTCTGGGTTTGAATCCCGGTGGAGGCATGGATATTCTTTCCTTCTCTGTACTATCTGTCTTAACTGTGGGAACAACGTTGGCCCACCTAATATGGTGTCCCTGTAAGAGAGGTCAACAAATGCCTGAATTGACGGATATTAACACAGGTGGGCATTGGAAAAAANCAGGTGGGCATGGAAAAAAAATATATTACTAGTAGCTATTTGTAAGCTAGGCGGATTATGGTGCATAAAACTCCACACTCTTACCTCCAGGGACAGGATGGTGGAAATCTTTTTAACATTTCAATCTATCCATTACAGATGAATGCCATCGATCTAAAGGTTGATGCGCTTTAAGTCACCACCGAATATAGAAACCTACTAAGCTTTAACAGTGTAGGTTTCTATACCTCCACCACCACCTTCTTTGACCAATAAACCATAATAAACATAAATAATAATATTAAATTTCCTTTTATAAGTTTTTATAAAATGTATTAGTTCAAATAATACTGAAAAGAGAATCAGAGAGAGGGAGAGAGAGGAAAAAAAAATGAAAACAAAAAATACCCAACATTCGTCAGAGGCATTAGACATCACATACTTGATTTTTAAGAATGCTGGAGTTGAGTTTCATACTGTTTCAGAATAAAAGATCCGTTTATATCACAAGCTTACATTTATTTTTAATTAGTATCCATGATTAGTAACATAATTCTATTTGAGGCATTCCTAAACTAACTAGTTCAAAAGTAAGTTTAACAGATTTTATTCAAGATTGAAATAGTTTGAAACTTAAAAAGATAAGCTAAATGAAAGAAGTAAAAATATAAAATGACTTAAAGGTAATTTGGTTTCACGCTAATTAAGAAACCATTCCTAACTTCCTTGGGAAAGTTTCGAAAAATTAATTAATTAGTAATTATTTAAATCATATTACATTCCCATAATTACAATTTCCAGAACAACTTTTCAAAAATACAATTAAATGGTTACTAATTAATTATTTCATACATAGTTTAATTAGAAATGAGGTATAAATTAATTCTGGGTATGTTATATGCTTCTCTTTAGTTCCGAAAATAACATTTCAACATCGCTTAATTCAATGTGATAAGTACTTTACTAATTATAACTACATAAAGTATAATTTAAAATATTAATTGAAATTAATCTTAATTTTCATATAAGTTGATACATTTAAAATTTGAGTTATATTTTAAACTTATGAAGATATTTTTAGGTAAGGAATGAACCTTCACGATGACCCTTCGTATTCCGTTTTGTTTCTTCATGATAAGCAGAGACTGTTACTTAAAATTTAAAATTTAATTTATTGCATTAACACAGGATGGGTACCATAAATTTATTTCCAGACTCTGTTGGAATCAAATTTAATCTTTACCAGTTGTCTCGATTATTAATTAAACTTCATCCTCAAACTTGTTTGTTAAAACTTTTAAACTTTTTGTTTAAAATTCTTAATTTAAGAACTAGAATGCAAAGAAATTCTCTCATTACAGCTTAGCTTTTTTAAATAGACATTTTACATTAATAATTTTTTTCATAAGTTGTCTGGATTGTTTTTTTTAAAGTTACTGTAATTTATTGATTGTTTAATTTTTGAAAAGCGGTTAACTTATATAACATATGCTTAGCTAAAATTGTTTATATAATATGTATGCTAACATAAAAAAATGAAAATATAACTGCAGTTATATAAGGAAAATATATAATTTATAGCTAAATTCCGATATACCTTTTATAGTTATATGCTGATGACATCAGAAAATATATTTCGCTCATGGGCTGCAATAGCGGTACAACTCAAAACATCATGTTTTGAGATAAGTGGGTTTAAAGTTTTCATTGCTAAGGAAAATGTATTAGAAATGCTTTAGTTTGCTTAAACAAAGATTACCTTCAAGTTGAATTATGAGTTGTGCTAGTATTGATGCTGAAAAGAATGTGTATTTTCATATTTGCACATATTCTTTGTCCGAAACGCGTGTTGTTTGAGTTGTGCCACTATTTCAGTCCAAGAGCGATTTATCTCATTAGTTTACTAATGGCCATGAGATGTGAATTATATACGATATTATGTGATTTTTTTAACTGAATGCAGACACAACAATATTAAATGGTAAAACAACAGTTATAATCAAATAACTTTTTATGATACATACAGATAATAAAAAATAAAATTCAATTTATCTTGCGAACATTTATTATGTTTTTATGAAAAGTTTAATGGAACTGGTAATAATTTTCTGTTCTTGTCGGCTTCTTCGATTACCAAGTTCAATAAATAAAGAGTCTTAGTCTGAAGAAAATTGGGCGTTATTAAACTACGAATTATACTGAATTTTTATTCTCTTATACTTTAAGGCAGCCTGCAGAAATAAGAAAAATAATACAGTCAAATGCAAAAGTCATGTTAACTATCAGTGTTTGAGAAAAAAGGGATATTTTTCAGCGAGAGTTACTAAATATATTTACTTTCAAATTCAAGTGGAACATCTAAACTAAATAAATATCAGATGTAATAAAGTGCATCTGTTGAGTTAATTTTGTTTTAAAAAGCCTCCTCGAAAGTTTCTGGCAGTAACCATTTTGGTAATCTGTTGTCATCCATCAAGGTTTCAGAAACATTACTCCCTTAGTAATAAAAATAATGAATCATTACATTTAAAATTCTACTGTGCCAGTGATCAGTTTGTTTCTAATGCTAAGGAGAGAGGGATATGTAGACAAATTTTTGAAACTTGCAATGATAATAATAATAATAATAGTAATAATAAATATGATTATAATATTAATAATAATAATAAGTATAATAATAATAATAATAATAAATATGATAATAATATTAATAATAATAATAATAATAATAAATATGATAATAATAAATATGATAATAATATTATTAATAATAATAATAATAGTATTAATAATAAATATGATAATAATATTAATAATAATAATAATAATAGTATTAATAATAAATATAATAATAATATTAATAATAATAATAATAATAATAGTATTAATAATAAATATAATAATAATATGAATTTTAATAATAAATATAATAATAATAATAAATATAATATTAATAATAGTGTTTTATACGTAGCTAGTATTTTTTAATTATAATTTGAAACATTTTCTTCTCTTCATTCTTCAAATTTTATTACTAGACGCAATTCTAAAAAAAAGCAATTAAGAGAAATTAATAGAAATAACAATAAACTGAAAAATGTAGAATGCACTATTGTTTTCTACATAACCTTAAATAACATTTAAAATGTTTATAGAATTTTCATAAAAATTATCGATGTCATAAAGTTGAATATAGTAACTTTAAGCTAGTTACAATCATGTCAAATTAGTATCTTATGAGTAAAAGTATCTAAGAGTACAGTAAAAAAACCGGCACGCTCAGTTTCGGTACTTTTTACCGAAATTTAATCAGAGATTTTGTACAGTGTATAAGCAGTTAACTTACATTTTTTCTTTAAGCTCAATATGAAATTTGAAATAAATGTTGCTAGGATAAAATACATTTGTTAAGGGCAATGTAATTATTCAGCTAATATATTTTAACCGGTTGTAATAAAATACCGGTTATTATCAAGTCCAAGTAAGACGGTTAAAATTAACAATCTTTTATAATTTATAACATTTTCTGGTTATTATGCGTAGATACCAATAAATTTTGTACAACTCAATTATTTTCAATTTAATTTCTAACATGCATGTGTAATGGTAATTTCCAGCGCAAATGCAAGACATTGTCCGTTTCTTGTTTACTTTCGATACAGATGGCTGCTCTTATCTAATAACAAATCAGTGTAGAGTATACCGAGCAAATGTGTACCAATTGGACACACTTATCCTTAAAAAAACAAGCAGTATAGGATAAACAGTGCAGTGGTACTTAACCTAATAAACATCGAACATCTGTTTTGGGCATATCGGGAAAATAAGTACTGGGCAGTCTCACTTAACCTTAAAAATTCATCAGTGTAGGGTATACCGAGCAAATGTGTATTGGGCAGCAGCACTGATCTTAAGACACTTCAGTGCAGAGCGTACTCCCGGTAGTAAAAACCTGGTAGCAACAAACAGCACGACAGCTTATGCTTCAGATTATTGTTGTTTATATTGTAATATTATGATTATTATTTTTAAAATGTCGTACATATAAAATTCAATTTTTCAGAAACTATTCGACCGTTTTAATTCAAAATTTGTAAATTTTCATGTGCCATGTAAATGTTGTTATTAAATGCTGTAAACGTGTTGCTTATTAATGGGCACTTTCAATTAAGTAACTGATAGTGCAGTGCACAAATCAGTTACTCTTAAAAAAAAATAAAACTTTTAGCAGTGTTTTTACATTGTTGAAGCTATGCTAAAGAAGCTAATAAAGGAGCAGTAAGAAAAGTTAAAAAAAATACTTTCCCTCCATAAAGACATTCATTTTATAATACTCACTACTTATATAATCTAATGTGATGTATTGTAACTTCATACGAAATTGTAAAACAATTTTAGAGAAATTTTAAATTATAAATAACAACAAAATTCCAGCTATCCACATTAGACCTCTCTCTCTTCCAACTTTTTTTCACATCTATGATTTAAATTAAATTTAGTTTAAATCTAGTCACATAGCAGTAAGCAACTAAGAAACATTTTAGATTTTTTCTTAATTTGGCAAAGTGAGATTTTTTAAATTTTACGTCCATAATTTTAATAATTGTTGAAAAGAAACTCCTCTTTTTTGTTCAAATATTATTAAAATTGTTGTAACAAAAAAGGAAATTAATTAAAAATGTTCAAGAAATCAATAAATGTAAATTCCCTTCCCTTTTATTTTATGTCTTTACATAAAACTTTATGAACTAATTCCCGAATGACATCGCTATCACGACTTCTTTTCCAATCATAAATAATAAAAGACCATAAAAATATATCGTTTACGATAGAGCTTTTTTTCCGCATTCTTCATACATACTTTTGCTTTCTTTTAGAAATTGAATGCATCAAATACCACTAAAGAAAAGAAAAGAAAAATGAGAAAAACTCCCATAAAACCATTCTCTTCTAAAAACAAAAAAACTGGAGGGAAAAAAAATTCTTGGATGCATCATTACACCTATTTTTAAAATACGTCCCTTTCTGACGTAGTAGGTTATTGATGCCCATTCTTTTATGCTTGATCACTTTCAAGTTTATGGGTTGTAAAATGTGGAGAGAGTACGTATTGACAAATGTGATAGACGGTTAAAGTTCCCCCCCCCCGTGAATGCTGCAGAGCTTGACAATTTGTATTCACCGTTCTGTAAATAAGAAGCCAAAGTTTAAGAATACAATTGAAAAATCTGCAATAGTTAAGAAAAAAATTTAAACATAAGGGGATTTAGGCAGGAAATTCTTAAGGAGTTATATCGTTATAGATAATATATAGTTACGTAGTTATATAGTTATATATAATACATAGTTCCGTAGTTATATATAGTAAGTAGTTACGTAGTATGGTATTTTGTTCATTTTTTTTAAAATACAACAAAAGAAATATTTTTTTGAAACTTTAATAACATATTCACATGCATGTTATATAAGTTTCTCTTAAACTTTCAAGAATTCAGCCTTTAAAACCTGCACTTCCGGATTAAAATTCCGGATCAAATTGTGGTAAAAAGTTTCGGCATTCAGGGTGTAAGTATTTTTTTAAACCTTTAAATCCCTTTTTCATGGAACATTTTACGGATCAAAAAACCTGATATACCGTAATTTTTGCAGTATTTATTACCGTGAAATCGCCGTAATTAAATAAAAATTCTGGTATATTATTTTACAGTAAAATGGGATCTTACTGTAAAATGGGTTTTACGGATGATTCACTCCAAAATGAACGTACCCGTACCGTAATATGATCCGGAATCTCTTATAGTGTGGGCTTTTGAAGTAGATTAAAAAAAAATATAAAATCACTTTGCATCACATGAAACATAAACGAAAACCTTTCATTAACGCTTACTAATTGTTATAAATACACTAAAAATATCAAAATTTATTACAGTTTACTCATAATGCTTCCAGCATTGTGCCCAAAAATATTGAATCATATAATTATTAAATTGGAAAAAAATATACAAAAATAAGATTTAAGATAAGTGCACAAATTATGCTAAAAATGTGATGCATGGTTCAGGTATATTTATTTTTTCGCAAATGCTGCAAAACTTCGCAATTTATTTCGTCCATTTTGTAAATGATATGTAAAGAAAAAAATAAACACAATAGAATTTTTGCATTATGTTCTTTTTGAGCTAAATGGATTTTAAATTTAAAAGAAAAATCACAAATTATATATTTTTGTAAATGAAACAAATGATATAACCTGCAATATATAACCATACGTTTAAACGCATCGTATAGAAATTCAGTCTTTAAAGCCTCAGGTTTTGAGACCCATTATAAAAAGGAAAAATTGTTCATGCATGTTTGTAAATGACTTAAAATGCCGCTAAAACATTGAAGTTTAAATCATTTTATTTAAAATACTTCAAAGTTTTATCAAAATTAATTTTCGCAATGTTTATTAATTCCTTTAAATTGAACAAAATTACAATATTAAGTTTATGAAAACTGGTTATTAAATGACGTCTTTCAAATTAACTTGATTAATTTTGTTCTATTTGATTCATGTTATTTAACTAATTATCTATCAAAACTATCGTAGGTGCCATATACTTCTTTAAAAAAAAAGTTAACTCAATTATTTCCTTTTTTTGATAATTTTATTCCGAAAAACAAATGCATCGGTTTATTCCGAAATTGATTTATAAATTAAGTATTTATGTTCCAATCAGTAATTATGTATTTGTAATATTTATTTCAAATTTTGGGGGAATTATTTTAGAAATCATCTATTTAGCTAAAGTGCTAATTTTCTAAAACTTTGCACGTCAATGGGAAATGAGTATTTCGTTTCATTACTCATTTTATTATTAATATTCTATATTTTAAACGAATATGTGCAACTTCATCGGTTTTTGAGGAAAAAGATATAGCCATATAAAAAAACTATCTAACACCACTTGAGATATTACTGTTATAAACAAATCCCTTGCCAACGTATAGATTTGGAATTACTTTTTCCCAAAATGTATCTAAAGGGCAAGTGGAAGAATTAGAGAAGTAGTAACACAAAAGATTTTTAAGCAAACTTACTAAAATGTGAGAATGTTCAAATGCATCGTTAGATTTTTTATTTAAATATTAACTTATGCAAATGAAATATTTACATCGAATTCAATCTACTCAAAAATTTCTTTCTTTAAATTTTAATGCTTTTGGAATTTTGAATCATATCATTCAGTTTCTCGAATTTCTAAGTCAGTTTTAAAATGCACTGTGATTTTCTAAATTATTTTTCGTTTATCCTTTTTTTTTAACATTTAATTCTCATAACATAAAGATAGTTTTAAGTGAAGTTTCTTTATAAAAATCCTTCAGATTTTTTCCAATACTACTTTGTCTATTTTCAATCTTAAAACTCCTATATTTACATTACACTTTGCGGAATTTTCGCTTTGCTTTGTAGCTAAACCGTTTAACTTCTAAAGTGTGTTGCAAAATCGACCAAATCTAAAATTAAAGGTCAGATGCACCCTCTCTTCATGCTCCCTACATTCTTATATAGCATTTTAAAACTTATCGCCTCAATATTTCTTAAGCCAAAGAACGTCATTTTGGCTACGTGTTGCCAAAAATTATCTTTTCAGGAAAATTTTCTGTTTTGGAGATAATTGGTTTTGCAACTGAATGATATAGTTAACTTACACAATTAGACACGATAATGTATACGAAGAAAAAAAATCTGGAAAATTAGCATACTGTATGGTAAAGTTTTTAGTCAAACAATTCGTAATTTTGAAATTAAAAAGCAAAATATGCAGTATTTAAATTGTACATTTTTTAACTTTTTCATTGATATATTTACGGAAATTTTTTTCTTCAAAATTACAGCTCTTATTACCACACTTTTAGTAAACAATACAAAACTGGAAATTGAATTTAACCTAGTAAATGGTTTTCGTGCCTTTCTCTAAGGAAATATGATAAAATTACCAAATTTTACGAATTTTACGAAATTTTATGACCTTTACCAAAATTAAATTTTATCGAAACCATGTTTTTGTTAATTCATAGTAACAAATTTTATCGGTGAAAATAAATGGACTTTTTGGGATTCTCATAGAGCCATAAACACGGTAAATTTTGTCATATTCTGATAGTTTTGACAGTATTTTTTGCCTCAGTGTACAGTTGCTAAATAAAGATATCTTTTCTTTTTTGCTGATGGATTCAAATTTTTGCCACACTAAATATGGATGGCAGCAAAAATCTAAGAACTATGGCTCCAATAATTTAGTCCAAAGATAAGATGAAAGTATAGACCACTTAATGTTTGTTTAGCCTTTTGCACCTTTTTTAATCTCCTGGATAGTTTTTGACTGAAATCATTAAACTCGCTTTTACAAAAAAACTCCGGGGAAAAAATAATTTAGTTACTCATTTATTATATTTTATAACTTTATTTAATACGTAATCGTAATTTTCGTAATCGTAATCGTTATCGTAATTTTCATCATACAATTCTAAATAGCAAAGAAAAAAAATCGGTCCAATGAAATTGGAGAAATGAAAATTTAAAAATGCATCCTTTACCTTTTTCTACAATGCAACCGGTTTTAATGATTATAAATGATAATCTTTCAGACGGCATGATATAATCTTTTTTTCGCTCGGTAAATCTCGGTAATATTAGATCTTCAATAGAAGTCGAAAAAATTTTTTTCTCATTTTTTGAGAACAATATATTAAAAATATAAAGCTTTTCTAAGCTTTCTTTTTTCTTTAATCTTTTAAAGAAATTCAATTTTTAATCCATACACTTTATTGCTTGTCTCAGGAAAAATCCTATTTTCAATCATTCTATTGAAAGTTGCTATTGCAAATAAAATATAAAAGTAAGATTCAATCGTTTACAATCAAATTAAAGTAGTGAATGTACCGAGTTTTCAAAACACTTTATTTTTATATAAAAATACAATTTTAAATTTGCCTGAAGACGAAAGAACGCGAGCGGAAGAACGAAATTGAATTTCTTATAAGAAATATCATCAACTTGTGACATTTAGAATTGTAAGAAAATTTAAGGGACCCATAATCAGTTTCTAAATCGAGACATAATTTATGGAACAGACGCCAAAAGAAATGCGCTAAATATGCGTAGCAGCGACATCCGGTAAATTTAAAAGCCCTTCAAAAAGATTGATTTCGGAGCAAATTGAACCCATTTGCTTTGAATTCTGGTGATGTCTCTACGCAATTTCTATGAGAAAGAGCCTGAATTAGAAGCGTAAGTGGCTTCATTATGGAATCCATCCACTTTTAGGACGGTCTTAAGAAGTTCTGAGCTTTTTTGACAAAAAAGGAAATGAAATATAGCTAGTTATATGCGTTCCATAAATTTGCTCAAGAACATTTTTATTGAATGGGAAAGAATTTTGCATAATTTGGTTGATGCGAAGGATATTTTATTTCTCTCATTGGATTTGAGGCGCGTCTGAGAGATAAGTAGAATAAATTAAATTCGTAGTCCTTTAAAAAATTTGAAAGATTGTATTAAATAAGTTCCATCATTTGTAACAGTTACACCAAATAGTTTAGAAAGCACGAAAAAAACTCAAGACAATAAAACAATTTTCAAAATTAAAAATATCAAAGCATGCAAACTATTTGAATTAACTAAATGAAATTAATTAACAACTTAGCTAATTAACTAAGATTAACTAAAAACTTAACTAAATGAAATAAATTTATTAAATTGAAATTAATTAACCCCGAAACGATACAACATCTCTCTCAACCCACATGTTATATCTGCATATTATAGTACGGTGCGCAATAAAAATAAATAAATTAAAAAAAAACTATGAATTTCTTTTAATCTTATGATCTGATCTTCACTTTCTAGGACTATCTCGTTCTAATTTGTTTTCAAATATGCTAATTAATTAGAGCAGACGACATTTTTATTTGCGAAATCAGACACGAAAACGTATTTTCTCTGAATAAGCATACATTTTTTTCGACGTATCCAGATTTCTGACCCATTAGTCTTAAGGAGTAGCTGTAATTTGGGAAATATGTATCAATAGTTTGATCAGGAGAGTAGTCCAAAGTTTGAACCACTTAATGTTAATCTTGCCTTTTTGCGCATTTCACTATATCTCAGGAACTCTTTAAGCGAATTGAAAAAATTTTTCACACTATTATAAAATTTGTTTAGCTAAAGATAATTTCATGCAAACAATAACTTTTAGTAAATGCTTATTTTTTAATATTTAATTTAATAACAGTAAAAAGCATTTTAAATTATAAAGTATACAATTTTTTTTATATATAACTTTAAATTATGTATTTTTACGTGGCAAAATTATAAATTCCGATAGAAATTGGTTAAACAGTTCCTTGGAATTCGAATTTTAAAACATTACTTTTTTAAATCTCAGAAATACAAATTCGTTGAAAAAAAGGTATGTTAATTCAGAAAAAGTAGGCTTTTGTATCAGATTTCGTAACTTATCTTCTGCACTAATTATTAAGTATATTTGTGGTTACCCTCTTGAACCATTAAGAGTGAATCCTAGAATAGAAAAATCTGTTTATTAAATCAAAAGTTTTTCAGCGTGCTTTATTTTATTTATTTTTTTGCTCACTGTACACTGATACAAACCATACATACTATAATTTTTATAATTTTGTTCATTTTGCATATAGATCCACAAATAACCTTTTTTGAAGATTGGTGGAGTTAAAAAATGGATACCTAAGCAACATGCAACAAAGTGTACTTCTTTACTTTCTTTCATTTTTCAAATCATTAATCATTTTTAAGATATTCGTTAATTGTTTTTGCATTTCCCACAGATAGCTATTTTATAATACAATTGCTTTTCTTACAATGCCTCAGGCTATATAGATAGAATCTGAGATCTTAAATTAGAAAAGAATTATCACTGATTTAGAAAAAAAAAACTGTTTTAATAAGAAAACATTATAATATATGTGATAGCATTGTTATTTTCATTTTTCTCTGTCAATCAACGTGATTTAATACGAAAAAAAATGCTATAGAATGGATTTCTTTGAAAATTTTCAAACGCTTGCACAGTACTTGGAATATTTTCGATGGTTCTTTATGTTTTATTTTGAATAATTGATAGGGACAGATAATGCATCGAATCGCGGATAGTAACATGCAGGAAAATCTTAAATGTAGGATTATTTTTTATCGTTTTGTGATTCCGTAAGAAAATGATAAGAAATGTTATGAGGCATACGTAATTTTTTTGTCATTTACTTTTAAGAGAAATTTGAACACAAATTGTCACTTCTGAATAATAACTGTCTACCTGTTTCGCTAATTCAGACTCACAAACATCACTAACTAACTTCATTTTTCAAATTTATTCACAAAACTTTCTTAGAAAATAATTTATAACTTTAAGAAAATATAATTGTATTGTAAAAAATTCCAAATTTATTTACTCAATTTACTAATGATTACTTAATTTACTTTACTTAATTTACTTTACTTAACTTACTTATGGTGAATTTATAAAATGTAAGAGTGATTACACTCACGATAAATAGTATGAATGGCGAAAAATTGTAGAGAGAAAAATAACTTAAAGATAAAAACTCTTATTTTATTTAATGAATCTGAAAAATATGGGAGAGCACTTAAATTTACAATACTCATAGCATAAAAGTTTTTGATAATAGGAAGATGGTTAATGCCTTTGATAAGTAAGTTGCTAATGTTTTCGATGATAGTGGTTTAGGTTTTCAGCCATACGTAAGTGGTTAGTAATTTTGATTGTAGTGACTAATGAATTGTTCATAGTTTTCTATAATAGATTCATAATTTTGTTTTCCATGATAGATAATCAATTAATATATTGGTTGATAAATATAGGTAAGTGATTAACGAATTTGATAATCGGTAATTGGTTAATGCTTGAACATACAAGGAAAAAATTTTCTGCTAAGCTTGCCGTATTATATAGTAATGACATTTCTAATAGAAAACATAATTTTAGTTATAAAAAAAAACTAAATATACGGTATTTAAAACATTTATTCAGTGATACTTCTGTTTATGAAGTAACCGTTTAAAAGAAATTCTGATTTTTAAAATTTTAGTTCTTATTACCACACATTTAATGAAAATTACAAAACCAAGAAGTAAATGAAGCCGAATAAATGGTTTTTATACCATGCTCTAAGGTAATATGATAAAATGATCAAATTTTACCGCATTTTCCAAATTTCTTAACTTAATACAAAACCTTATTTTATTGTTAATTTTGCCAATCAAAATCATCACTAAAGCACTTTGATAAAAATTACTGAGCTTTTTAGTGTTCCTATAAGGCCAGAAACACGGCAAGATTTACCATATTCTGGTAGTTATGACCATATTCTCAGTGTAGATAAGTGGTTAATATTTTAAGAGGTCAATACTGTTTTGAAAACTCTTTATGTTGTTTTACGGAACAAAGAACAAAATGGAACTCCGAGATATAACTTCCAATGAAAATTAGTAAATAAGAAGTTAACATACTTACAAATTTAATATTTTGTATAACTTAATACTGTTTGTATATATATTGGGCGCTTTTGTATTCATTGAGAAATGTTAATTCTTCCCTTATGGACATTTAATTAAGCTATATAGATTTTTTTAAGGTTATGAATTTAAATTAGGTAGCTTAATATTAGCTTGCCACTATAAAAACCATGTAGGCTCCAAAGGTAATAAAAGAAAGTTAAAATACTATCCGTGTCGCTACCTTTCATAGAAGCTGCAATTAAGTCTAAAAAAGTTACATGAGTGGCAGGGAATAGAATATAATTAACGTCAACGTTCGTAAAGCTTTTAGCCTGCCCTTAAATTACTTTATGATGGTAATCTGAACCAATTATCTGACATCAAATTCGAATTGAATCGCAGCAGCTAATTAATAAGGAGATGAACATATTCTTTTCGCTGAAATTATAATGGTTATAACAAAATGATTTTTTCAAGAGTGGAGGTGGGTCATTAAAAAGAAATATCGATTATTTTCTTTCTTTATTCAATTCTATTTCACGTCATTTATGATTTTAACCACAATTGAAGTTATATGAAGGATTGGAAAGCCTTTAAAGAACTTTGTAAAGCTTGATATTCTTTTAAAAAAAAAAAGAAAACTTTTATCTAAGTACATATAAAATTTTTCTCTACAGAAGTAGAAAAATTCAATTTCAAAAAGATAATTCTTATAAATAATACTGAATATTGCTTTATAGCATGTAAAATAAATTACAAAACTTATTGCAGCGTATCTACCACTACAAAATTACAACTACAATTCACTAATATATAAGACATGTTAACTCGACTCTATGTCGGGATACCTTTTCGTAGAAGAAGGTTAACATTGTCGATAACAACTTTCCACCCCACACTTATGACATTTAAAATAGAATAATTTTTAAAAATATTATTCTCTGCTTAATTTTTTTTAAGTTGACATTTCTTCATTAAGAGCTTAAGTTGATTTATAAGTTTATTTTCCAAACAACGTAACGGTTTTGAGGCAATGAACATTCTTACGTATATCTTTGTCACCTCTTGGACATTTTTAAGATAAATTTGACAACAAAAAACTCTATAATTGTGTTTATTTATTTAAATGGAAACTCTTGAAGATTATGCAGTTGATTCGAAAACAAGGGATTACTTGTACAAAAACGTTTGTAATTTAGTTTTCATTTTACAACTGATGTTGTACATTCCCCAATCCTAAATTTCACGACTATCATTGTTCAACTCCGTAACCTCATAATTTTGGCACCAACCCAAAAGGCAAGGGAACTACTAGATCAAGGATTAGGGACTTTTTGGACCAAACTAGAACTTTTTGATGGAACTAACTTATATGGAGATAAAAGACGTGAAAACCTTTCACTGTTAGTCCAAAGGCAGATGAATTCTAACTCATTATTTGTCTACCACTGGTGATATTTTTACGTCAGCACTGTGGTTGGAGAGAGCCGGGAGTAAAACAGGGAGCAACCAGGCACTATTGGGATTTGAATCTGGGTCACCTCATTGGGAGGCGAACGCTTTATCCCCTGAACCACAGTGACTCAAACTTTTAAAATTACAGCTAAGTGTTCTCCGACAAAATTATTGATCTTAAATGTAATTTACATAACTGCTTCTTGAGAAATCACCATGGTGTTTACTACCTCAACACAGCCATATTCAGAATTACAGTAACTTTAAAACTATTCATAAAAATAATTGTAGTATTACAAAACCGTGCACTCAATAAATTTCTTAGTATTCCAGCTGAAATAACTAGACTAGGCGTGATGATTATACTCTTGTGCAGAATTTCAAGTCAAGTAAATCTCAGTAAGGTGCAACAAGAAATGATTGATCAAAATTAACAGCATAAGATAAAATTTACCATGTTTCTGGCTGCATAACAACATCAAAAATCCCGGCAATTTTTATCGAAACACTTTGTTATTGTTCTTGGAAAAAATAACAAAAATTATGGTTTTAGAAATTTGATAAATGTGGTAAAATTTGGTAATTTCATCATGATTCCTTATAGCATAAAAACCATTTGTTTGGTTTAATGTATTTTTCAATTTTGTATTTTTTACTAAATGTTTGATATTTTGAAAACCTGTAAACCCCTTACCATATGAGTGGAAAATTACCAAATGGACGGTTTAAACACTGTATATTTTGGTTTTTAATATCAAAATAATAGGTTTTTTTTAACCAGAAATACCATTACCATTGAGTGATAACCACCAGGCTATAAATATTAAAAAGTGGTGTCTGCTTAGGAGGACATGCATAGTCAAAAATCTATTGTCGAAAACTATTTTAACTGACTATGATAGTTAAATCCGTATTAAGTTGAAAACAGGGAATTACTTTGCTATTTATTGCAATTTAATAATATCATGATGAATTAAAGTCAATACTAACCACAGAAAAACAAGATATATATAGTTTTCTCTTACTAAGTTTGCTTTTAGCAAATGAGTAAATGCAATAATTTGTTTATATTATTTTGTTTTGTAGGCTTAGTACTTAATAAAAGTACTAGAAAAACAGTGGAAATAATCTTACAAAATAACACATTAATTATCCTAATGTTACAATATTACTTCCCATTAAATAATGCTAAAAGATTACTTTCCTATTAAGCAAGAGCTGAAGTTAAGAAACCAAGCCGACAAACAAAAATTAAAGAAATAAAAATTTGTGAAGGTGGTTTTTATTCTAAAAACGAATAGAAGAAACTTTTTATTTTTACATAACTCAACAATAAACTCCTTTGGGAACATTTAATAAGTTTTCAATTAGTTTACATTTAAAAAAAAGAATGCATGAATAAATTTAGTCATTTATAAATTTAAATTAAATTATAAATGACTAAAGCGCGCTTCTTTCTCTTTTACTAAATATGTTCAATTTCCAACGAGTCTGGTCAATATTTGCTAATCATCAGAATAACCAATGGAAAGTTTTAGTACACGTTTGTTTCACAAAAAATTTTACAAGAGGGCAAAGTTGTTCCTTATATGTTTTTGCTTTTATTTTACAAACGTTGTAGAGCAAGCGACCCAATTTTGAGTTCAGCAGTACCAATGTTCAACTCCGTAGTCTTGTACCTTTAAACTCGATCCAGAAGACAAGGAAACTCCTGGATCAAGAAACAAGAGAAATTTGTTTTCATGAAGGACTTTTTATTGGAACAACCCAGCATTTGCTCTAGAAGGAGATTAAAAACCACAAAAATTTCCCATGGTTAGCTAGATAGAAAACGAACTCTAACCCATGATCCGTATACCAGAATTACAGAATGATCCGTACAGCAGGGGGCAGAATTTTTATCGACCAGCTGTCGTAAGGATCGAACCTGTGTCACATAATTGGGAGGTGAGCGCTCTATTATTCTCTGAGGCACCTTCCCTGTATGTTACTTGATCTAAAAGTAACTATCCTTTAGGGCTAAAATACTTGGCTAAGATACACTAATATTCATTTAATTAGAGTGATACAGCGGTATCACGGTAATTATCACTGTAAAAATTACAGTGTATCAAATTTTTTGCTCCTTAAAAATGGATTTTACTGTAAAAAGCAGCACCGACGTGAGTGCTGGTACTTTTTACCGTATTTTAATCAAATTTTTTTTCAGGATTAAGCTTTCGATTACTCCCAGGTAGAGGGCAGCTGGAGAAACTTTCAGAACTCTGTGCAAATCTAATAACAACGCATTTAAAATTTTCTTTCAATGAAAAAAAAAACTTTAAAAAAATATCAACTAATTATCTTGGACTATATCAAAACTATATTGGACAGTAGGTTATCCAACAGCCCACACTATGCATTTTGATTGATTTTTAGGATGGTTCGACCGAATACACACAACAATTGTATGCTTCTAAAATAACTAACAAAGAACTTATTAATCTAATGTGCTTTGAGAATTTTTTATTTTTTATTTCAACGTATTTCAGTTAAGTTTTTATCCTTTTCTATAAAAAGCTTTCAACTTTTTAAATTCCTCCGTACGTAGAAGATATGTCTGAATATGTTGCCCGTTACCTATGAAAATAATATATATATAAATATATAGTGTATATATATATAAAATAAATTTTTTAATGACTTTTTAAACATATCTTTCAAATCTTAAAATCATGTACTACACAACTTAATTCAAGATTTGAAATATGTTTACCTCAAATTTAATTATATGCAAACCCCTTAAATGAAAGATGCAATTCTTATATAAAATTTAAAATCTGGAGCATTTGTTTTAAATTTANTGAGAGGAAAGCCTTTAAGTGGGAAAGTAGGAAATTTCTTTTACAACCAAATCTATCCAAATAAACTTGTTTGAAGGTTAGGCACATTTTTCAAATGATACAAATGAGAATATCTTTCATTTCAAAAATATCGATTTTTTTTTCACTTTTCGAAATATTTATTTGATTTATTTCCTTTCAGTAAAGAATGAATAAAAGTTTAAGATCTGTATCTACCACAGAAGAGAGGAATTTCATGTAAAAAAATGAACTGATAGCTCTTCTTTCTATTCAAAACTAGTTCTTTCTTTTCATTATAACAAAGGATGTACGTAGTTTTTCGTTTTCAATCAAACTAATTCAAAGTTGAGATATTTATTGATGCAATTTATATATTTCAGAGCCTGTAAGATTTCGTGAATAAAGAAAAAGTGAAATTCATTAAAAATCAGTGAAAGTAATTACAAAAACAACAAAAAAGATTAAAATTCAAATTATTATTTTTTATAAGTAAATTTAGTCCACTAAAATAATGTTATTTTGATGCAGAAATCTTTAAACATATTGATTTAATTCTGAGGCAATTCCAATTACATATTATCTATATATATATACTATATGTCCTTTATTTGAAAAAGCTTTTAAATGATTTCGATAGAAATATACCTTAGACTTATAAACCAAAAAATAATATATCATTCTCATTGGTATAATGTTTCAAGCTAGTATATGTAAAATATTCTTTTTTATTATATATTATGTAATAATTTAACTTAGATGCATGCAAAAATAGCAGTCTTCATTTAGATTCACTCATGCAATAGTGAATTGTGAGATTTTACAGTATGTGAAAATTTTCAGTTATTTGATGCAAATATTTGTCTCGTAAAAAATAACAATTATCAATATTTGAGGTAATACATAAAAGCTTCTTCGATAAAATGTACACAGCTCAAAATGTACAACATAATATCTTTATAACTTCAAAGCAAAAAAAAGAAGTACGAATCACTTATGATTTAGCAATAAAATGATTAGATTGTCACATACCCAGTTGGAATTTAAACAGTTCGAAATATTTTTAAAAAATGCTTGGTTTAGGAAACTAAACATAGGCGATGGATTTCTAAAAGTACTTTTGCTTTTCAATGAATTCAGATTTTTTAAACCACAAAGTAGCTTCAGCGTGGAAAAAAACGATCTCGAATTTTCAACCACTTTTCTGACTAAACTATACGAAGCATTTTTCTAGATTATGTGCAAAGTTATGTGCTTTTCCAGATTAAACGATAAAATCTGAATGTTTTGAAAAGAAAGGATGTTTTTTTAGTTACAGAATGTTTTTTTTTAATATCTGATTTCTTAACCCAAATTATAGTGTATACTGATTAATTGTCATATATTCGAATCCCTTTAGATCATTTAAAGGGAAAGTTTATACAAAAAACTCCCTACATTGAGTCAAAAATCAAAAGCAGTCTGGCACCAGTAACACGTTGGTACGAAACTGAATAAAGTCGGTTACATCACACATTGGTAACATGCGCATCTTGTACCATCTTGTACCTGAAGCCAGAAGGACTCTCTCTTTATATGCTCCCTGACCAGCAGACCGGAATATCGCATTAGCTGACTCTCTCTCTCTCTCTCTCTCTGCTGTGCTGCCACAAAGTTTTCGGAAAAGTAGCAACGCAGTTTGCAGAAATTGATATGCCGGACAGAGAAAAACATGGCAGTGCCATCAAGGTGTTTTCTAGGTTTGAGACAATTCTGCATTCATTAACAGAGCAGTGGCAAGATCATGTGTAAAAGTTTTAATGAGATGTGTCAAAATCTATCAGAATTGAGTCTGTTAGGTTGTCTTTGTGTCTGTTAACGAAAAATATATTTATCAGACTGGAGAGTGCTGTACGTTTAACCATATTTTTCGGACTTAAGGCCAAGGGACTTTGACGTAATCCTATGAACTACTACCTAGATTCGCTTTAGAGATTTTCCATGTTTTAGACTGCTCCATTTTAACTATCAACGAAATATTCTGGAGATATATTACTACTTCAAAATCGCTGACAGTTGATTGTGCACTATACTGTTTGTGCACATTTCCATGATCAGATATATGTGATCACGCGATTCTTTCCCCATAGCTCACTTTATCATATACGAAACGGCTTTTCTGACTCTAACAGCCCATGATCACACGGACGTGATCTCGTAGCGGTACTCTCGTATTAGTACGTATAATTTCGGGGATTGCGTGCCTGAGGAACATTTCTTTCTCCTTCCACTGGGTTCTGATTGGGTTAACAGATAGTTTAACTTGGTAACATGTATAACTTTTGTACCAGTTCTCAAAAAGTATTTGCTGCTGTTAAATCCACTTCCACTGGGTCCTGATAGGGTTAAAAGACAGTTAAACTTGGTAACATGTGTCACTTTTGTATCAGTTCTCAAAAACTATTTGCTACTATTAAATCCACTTCCACTGGGTCCTGATAGGGTTAAAAGACAGTTAAACTTGATAACATGTATCACTTTTGCATCAGTTCTCAAAAACTATTTGTTATTATTAAATCCACTTCCACTGGGTCCTGATGGGGTTAAAAGACAGTTTAACTTAGTAACATGTATCACTTTTGAGTCAGTTCACAAAAACTATTTGCTACTATTAAATCCACTTCAACTGGGTCCTGATAGGGTTGGTAACATGTACCACTTTTGTATCAATTCTCAAAAACTCTTTTCCACTATTAAATCCACTTCCACTGGATCCTGATAGGGTTAAAAGACAGTTTAACTTGGTAACATGTATCACTTTTGTATCAGTTCTCAAAAACTATTTACTACTATTAAATCCACTTCCACTGGATCCTGATAGGGTTAAAAGACAGTTTAACTTGGTAACATGTATCACTTTTGTAACAGTTCGCAAAAAGTATTTGCTACTGTTAAATCCACTTCCACTGGGTCCGGATGGGGTTAAAAGACAGTTTAACTTGGTAACATGTATCACTTTTGTATCAGTTCTCAAAAACTATTTGCTATTATTAAATCCACTTCCACTGGGTCCTGATAGGTTGATAACATGTATCACTTTTGTATCAGTTCTCAAAAGCTATTTGCTATTATTAAATCTACTTCCACTGGATCCTGATAGGGTTAAAAGACAGTTTAACTTAGTAACATGTATCACTTTTGAAAAAGCTGTCAAAAACTATTTACCACTATTAAATCATATTTGAAACAGTTTTATAAATTTTAATTTTATAAGGAATTTAAAACTCGTTTTATAAAACTTCATTAGTTTTGTTCTCTCTTAAAATGAACGAGTGAAAATAACTCAACTTGAGTGCTATTTAACTCTTTCATCTAGAAAAAACCGGCCTTCTCATCTTGAGTTAAAATTACTCAAGTGAAAGAGTTATATGGAAATAGCTCAATTTGAGTGAAAAAAATTTCACTCAAACTTGAGTTATTTTCACTCGAGCTTGAGTGATTTTCAGTATTACCTGAGTGGATCGTTTTCACTCAAACTTGAGTGATTTTAACTCGTGTTTGAG